>NW_028158555.1:627500-855000 GCF_964263955.1 Coregonus lavaretus | reverse complement strand
GGTCTGCCTACGGCGGCCTTTCTCAATAGCAAGGCTATGCTCACTGAGTCTGTACATAGTCAAAGCTTTCCTTAAGTTTAGGTCAGTCACAGTGGTCAAGTATTCTGCCACTGTGTACTCTCTGTTTAGGGCCAAATAGCATTCTAGTTTGCTCTGTTTTTTTGTTTGTTCTTTCCAATGTGTCAAGTAATTATCTTTTTGTTTTCTCATGATTTGGTTGGGTCTAGTTGTGTTGTTGTTGTTGTTGTCCTGGGGCTGTGTGGGGTCTGTTTGTGTTTGTGAACAGAGCCCCAGGACAAGCTTACTTAGGGGACTCTTCTCCAAGTTCATCTCTCTGTAGGTGATGGCTTTGTTATGGAAGGTTTGGGAATCGCTTCCTTTTAAGTGGTTATAGAATTTAACGGCTCTTTTCTGGATTTTGATAATTAGCGGGTATTGGCCTAATTCTGCTCTGCATGCATTATTTGGTGTTTTACGTTGTACACGGAGGATGTTTTTGCAGAATTCTGCATGCAGAGTCTCAATTTGGTGTTTGTCCCATTTTGTGAATTCTTGGTTGGTGAGCGGACCCGAGACCTCAGAACCATAAAGGGCAATGGGTTCTATAACTGATTCAAGTATTTTTAGCCAGATCCTAATTGGTATGTCAAATTTTATGTTCCTTTTGATGGCATAGAAGGCCCTTCTTGCCTTGTCTCTCAGATCGTTCACAGCTTTGTGGAAGTTACCTGTGGCGCTGATGTTTCTCTCTCTCTCTCTTTCCTCTCTCTGAGGCGTGACAGTGGTCTGGAATACTGAGATAAAGCCATGCGGCAGGGATCACACACACACACAATCACAACCTTCAATGAGCGACCATGGTATTACCTGCTATGCAGCCTCACTCTAAACTAAGCTTGAAATCATCATGCTAGTACCTGGGTATGAAGCCAGACCGCATGTCCTAATGTGTTGTTTTGCTGGCTAAAACAGCTGTCATAGAGAACCACATGTATTTTCACCCAGATTATACATTCTTTGTGTTAACTAACCTGGGTTCAAATACTATGTTAAATACATTTTCTGTGCTTGATTAGGGTGGCCTGGCTTAACGGACCAATAGAATGGCTCAAAACGACAAACCCCGCCCATCTGGTGCTCCTGGCAGGTTAAAGCAAATGCTAAAAGTATTGGAAAAATATCAAATAGTATTTGAACCCAGGTGTGTTGGGAAGAGGTACGTTAGGAGGATGAGGCTGAATAACTTCAGGGCCAGTGTCCACAAAGCCTCTCAGAGTTTTTTTATTTTTATTTCACCTTTATTTAACCAGGTAAGCCAGTTGAGAACAAGTTCTCATTTACAACTGCGACCTGGCCAAGATAAAGCAAAGCAGTGCGATAAAAACAACAACACATTTTAGCAGACGCTCTTATCCAGAGCGACTTACAGGAGCAATTAGGGTTAAGCGCCTTGCTCAAGGGCACATCGACAGATTTTTCACCTAGTCGGCTTGGGGATTATAACCAGCGACCTTTCGGTTACTGGCACAACGCCCTTAACCACTAAGCTACCTGCCGCCCTAGTTACATATGGGGTAAAACAAAACATAAAGTCAAAAATACAACATAAAATATATATACAGTGTGTGCAAATGTAGCAAGTTATGGAGGTAAGGCAATAAATAGGCTATAGCGCAAAATAATTACAATTAGTATTAACACTGGAATGATAGATGTGCAAGAGATGATGTGCAAATAGAGATACTGTGGTGCAAATGAGCAAAATAAATAACAATATGGGGATGAGGTAGTTGGGTGGGCTAATTTCAGATGGGCTGTGTACAGGTGCAGTGATCGGTAAGGTGCTCTGACAACTGATGCTTAAAGTTAGTGAGGGAGATAAGTGTCTCCAGCTTCAGAGATTTTTTGCAATTCGTTCCAGTCATTGGCAGCAGAGAACTGGAAGGAATGGCGGCCAAAGGAGGTGTTGGCTTTGGGGATGACCAGTGAGATATACCTGCTGGAGCGCATACTACGGGTGGGTGTTGCTGTGGTGACCAATGAGCTAAGATAAGGCGGGGATTTGCCTAGCAGTGATTTATAGATGGCCTGGAGCCAGTGGGTTTGGCGACGAATATGTAGTGAGGACCAGCCAACAAGAGCGTACAGGTCACAGTGGTGGGTAGTATATGGGGCTTTGGTGACAAAACGGATGGCACTGTGATAGACTACATCCAATTTGCTGAGTAGAGTGTTGGAGGCTATTTTGTAAATGACATCACCGAAGTCAAGGATCGGTAGGATAGTCAGTTTTACGAGGGCATGTTTGGCAGCATGAGTGAAGGAGGCTTTGTTGCGAAATAGGAAGCAGATTCTAGATTTAACTTTGGATTGGAGATGCTTAATGTGAGTCTGGAAGAAGAGTTTACAGTCTAACCAGACACCTAGGTATTTGTAGTTGTCCACATACTCTAGGTCAGACCCGCCGAGAGTAGTAATTCTAGTCGGGTGGGCGGGTGCCAGCAGCGTTCGATTGAAGAGCATGCATTTAGTTTTATTAGTGTTTAAGAGCAGTTGGAGGCTACTGAAGGAGTGTTGTATGGCATTGAAGCTCGTTTGGAGAGTAAGAGTGCTGATCCAGGATCGGTTTGGCCTTTTAGATCATAAAGAATAAAATTATATCGAGGTTATCTCTCCAGGAACAGGGTTGGAGAGCCCTGATATAGACAGATCCTAGATCATCACTTCTACTCTGAGATGCTTTGTGGAGACGGGCCCTGTTGTCTAAGGGGTTCCCTCTTCTCGTACTGTCCCCTAGTGGTGGGAACTGGAACTGCTATGCACATCTTTATATAAGGCTGATATTACAGTCACTGTGGTGTTTCATAAGCTACATCAGTAGGAATCAGTCTTCTACACTACAATAGTTGGTTAGGTTGTAGCTTGTATTTGGCTCCATTGGGTTAAAATGGTTTAGTTATAATTAAGTGATTAACACTAATTGTAATTCTATAATATTAATATTTTCTCTTTCAGGATACAACCATCCCTCGCTCATCAAAGTGATGTCCAACCCCAACAATATGGTAGGTAGGGAGGGAGGGAGGGAGAGAGAGAGGGAGGGAGAGAGAGAATGCTGTAAAACACAGAATAAAACAATTAATAAAAGTCCCAGGATGGTAGTGACTGCCCATTACAGCGTATCATTTATTCACATTACTTTACTTTAATACAATATTTCAGTTGTGTATACTACATTAGTTTTATTTGATCATCTCATCTCTATAGAGCTGCTGCCTATGCTGTCTGAAGTAAATAAGGCATACTTTTATGACTGCTGAATACCAACTATCAATCACGTAGATCATGAAGTAACTGCTCTTTGTCGCTCTCCATCACGCTTTCTTCTGTCCCGTCTGTGCCTCTCTGTGTCTGCCCTCACACAGACTGGACAAGTAGGCATACAATGGATTATGGTCATTGTAGTTAATTACCACGTTTTCTGAGCTAAACTATGTAGAATATTGGCCTGTTGGAAACTACAACTCCCTACTACATCGCACAGTTCGGGCTTGATCTGATTTATCTCTAGAGGAACTGCGCAATGTGCGCATTGAGCTCACAGAAAAAATGAAATGGAATTCAAATAATCTCTGTTATTGAAAACCGATCAGAAGACATTGGAGTTGAGCATCTCTCCCCACGTTTATCTGATAGTAATGCTTAGTTCCCCATGTTTTCCTCTCTGTCTCTCTTTCTCTCTCCCTCTCAGAGTGCATTTGTGAACAGGCCAGCTCTTGGGATCATGCCACCTGAGAACTTTCCGGAAAAGCTGGCGGAAAGCCTTCTCTCAGTGAGTGCCACACACACATACACTTTGCATACACTCAAGCTTCAGGCAGATTTTAACAGAAAGACAAAAAAAAAACAATTATTTAGTGAAAGACCAGAAACTAACTAATGATGGGATTCTAGCTGGACCCCATTACTGTAGGCTGGCTTCCTCCATTTTGTGGATTGTGCAATCCCTCTTGACTGGATACAATCCAAGACACTCCTTCCCTCCTCCTCTCCTCTCCTCTCCTCTCCTCTCCTCTCCTCTCCTCTCCTCTCCTCTCCTCTCCTCTCCTCTCCTCTCCTCTCCTCTCCTCTCCTCTCCTCTCCTCTCCTCTCCTCTCCTCTCCTCTCCTCTCCTCTCCTCTCCTCTCCTCTCCTCTCCTCTCCTCTGCTCCGTCCAGGTTGCTCCTAGTGGTATGAGCCGTGTCCAGACCATGGCCTGTGGATCCTGCTCCAATGAGAATGCATATAAAGCCATGTTCATCTGGTACAGAGTGAGTACATATAAAGCCATGTTCATCTGGTACAGAGTGAGTACATACACTGAGTGTACAAAACATTAAGAACACCTGCTCTTTCCATTACATAGACTGACCAGGTGAAAGCTATGATCCCTTATTGATGTCACTTGTTAAATCCACTTCAATCAGTGTAGATGAAGGGTAGGAGACAGGTTAAATATGTATTTTTAAGCCTTGAGACAATTGAGACATGGATTGTGTATGTGTGCCATTCAGAGGGTGAATGGGCAAGACAAAAGATTTGAGTGCCTTTGAACGGGGTATGGTAGTAGGTGTCAGGCGCACCGGTTTGTGTCAAGAACTGTAACGCTGCTCGGTTTTTCACGCTTTTCAAGCTCAACCGTTTCCCTTGTGTATCAAGAATGGTCCACCAGCCAACTTGACACAACTGTGGGAAGCATTGGAGTCAACATGGGCCAGCATCTCTGTGGAACGCTTTTCGACACCTTGTAGAGTCCATGCCCCAATGAATTGAGGCTGTTCTGAGGGCAAAAGGGGGTGCAACTCAATATTAGGAAGGTGTTCCTAATGTTTTGTACACTCAGTGTATATATTTATATGCACAATATCTAGTCAATATAAGCAGAATATATACAATATAGATTAAACACTACCATGTTCAGCTGAAACAATATATATTATATAGTCAATATAATTATAAATGTACTGTATACGAATGGACACAATGGAAACATAGTATATTATCTGTCTGTCTCAGAATAAGGAGAGAGGCCACAACATCCCCTCTGATGAAGACGTGAGCTCCTGTATGATCAACCAGGTGGGTGAAATCTAATTCAACATCATCAAGTTTTATTAGTCTTATGTACAGGATACACAATGGGTATACATCGTCCAATGAAATGCTTACTGCAGGGATCCTTCTGGACAATGGAACAACAATAAGAAATATTAAAATATAAGAATAGGAACATAAAGTAAATGGATCAGCAGAACAGAATAAACATGTTAGCATCAGTATAATACAGGAAGGAACAATATATAGTCTGATATTTACACGTGTTTTGGGGAAGGGGGGGTGGGAGCAGTGTATAAACAGCAGTATAATAAGAGTAGCAGTAGTAGTGATGTGTGTGCAGCATGACAACACACAAAATGGCGGCACAGTTGCACACTTGCTAGCCAGGTTTTAGGTGAAGTTGGGGGGAAACTGTGACATCTTGGGTCAATGACAACGCACAAAATGGCGGCACAGTTGCACACTTGCTAGCCAGGGTTTAGTATACAGTGGCTTGCGAAAGTATTCAACCCCCTTGGCATTTTTCCTATTTTGTTGCCTTACAACCTGGAATTAAAAATGGATTTTGGGGGGGTTTGTATCATTTGATTTGAAGAGGCAAAATATTTTTGGGGGTGAAACAAACAAGAAATAAGACAAAAAAACAGAAAACTTGAGCGTGCATACAGTGAGGGGAAAAAAGTATTTGATCCCTGCTGATTTTGTTTGTTTGCCCACTGACAAATAAATGATCAGTCTATAATTTTAATGGTAGGTTTATTTGAACAGTGAGAGACAGAATAAGACAAAAAAAAATCCAGAAAAACGCATGTCCAAAATGTTATAAATTGATTTGCATTTTAATGAGGGAAATAAGTATTTGACCCCCTCTCAATCAGAAAGATTTCTGGCTCCCAGGTGTCTTTTATACAGGTAACGAGCTGAGATTAGAAGCACACTCTTAAAGGGAGTGCTCCTAATCTCAGTTTGTTACCTGTATAAAAGACACCTGTCCACAGAAGCAATCAATCAATCAGATTCCAAACTCTCCACCATGGCCAAGACCAGAGCTCTCCAAGGATGTCAGGGACAAGATTGTAGACCTACACAAGGATGGAATGGGCTACAAGACCATCGCCAAGCAGTTGTTGCAGATTATTCGCAAATGGAATAAACACAAAATAACTGTCAATCTCCCTCGGCCTGGGGCTCCATGCAAGATCTCACCTCGTGGAGTTGCATTGATCATGAGAACGGTGAGGAATCAGCCCAAAACTACACTGGAGGATCTTGTCAATGATCCCAAGGCAGCTGGGACCATAGTCACCAAGAAAACAATTGGTAACACACTACGCCGTGAAGGACTGAAATCCTGCAGCGCCCGCAAGGTCCCCCTGCTCAAGAAAGCACATATACATGCCCGTCTGAAGTTTGCCAATGAACATCTGAATGATTCAGAGGAGAACTGAGTGAAAGTGTTGTGGTCAGATGAGACCAAATTCGAGGTCTTTGGCATCAACTCAACTCGCCGTGTTTGGAGGAGGAGGAATGCTGCCTATGACCCCAAGAACACCATCCCCACTGTCAAACATGGAGGTGGAAACATTATGCTTTTGGGGTGTTTTTCTGCTAAGGGGACAGGACAACTTCACCGCATCAAAGGGACGATGGACAGGGCCATGTACCGTCAGATCTTGGGTGAGAACCTCCTTCCCTCAGCCAGGGCATTGAAAATGGGTCGTGGATGGGTATTCCAGCATGACAATGACCCAAAACACACGGCCAAGGCAACAAAGGTATGGCTCAAGAAGAAGCACATTAAGGTCATGGAGTGGCCTAGCCAGTCTCCAGACCTTAATCCCATAGAAAATCTGTGGAAGGAGCTGAATGTTCGAGCTGCCAAACGTCAGCCTCGAAACCTTAATGACTTGGAGAAGATCTGCAAAGAGGAGAAGGACAAAATCCCTCCTGAGATGTGTGCAAACCTGGTGGCCAACTACAAGAAACGTCTGACCTCTGTGATTGCCAACAAGGTGTCACGCCCTGACTCAGGGGACTCTTATATGTTGAGTCAGGGTGTGTATATTCTTTGTTATATATATTCTATGTTGTAGGTCTATTATGTGTAGATCTATGTTGGCCGGTGTGGTTCCCAATCAGAGGCAGCTGTAGCTCGTTGTCTCTGATTGGGGACCATATTTAGGCAGGCTTTTGGCACTAGTGGTTGTGGGATCTTGTTCCGTATAAGGTATGTTGTTTGTGTCTACCTTGGACTTCACGTTTCGTTTCGTTTATTGTTTTGTCGAGTGTTTATTAAGTATAAATAAACATTTATGCATATCACGCTGCGCCTTGGTCCGTCCCGTCATTGAACGAACGTGACACAAGGGTTTTGCCACCAAGTACTAAGTCATGTTTTGCAGTGGGGTCAAATACTTATTTCCCTCATTGAAATACAAATCAATTTATAACATTTTTGACATGCGTTTTTCTGGATTTTTTTGTTGTTATTCTGTCTCTCACTGTTCAAATAAACCTACCATTAAAATTATAGACTGATCATGTCTTTGTCAGTGGGCAAACGTACAAAATCAGCAGGGGATCAAATACTTTTTTCCCTCACTGTAACTATTCAACCCACCCCAAAGTCAATACTTTGTAGAGCCACCTTTTGCAGCAATTACAGCTACAAGTCTCTTGGGGTATGTCTATAAGCTTGGCACATCTAGCCACTGGGATTTTTGCCCATTCTTCAAGGCAAAACTGCTCCAGCTCCTTCAAGCTCCCGTGTAGCTCTGTTGGTAGAGCATGGCACTTGCAACGCCAGGGTTGTGGGTTTGATTCCCACGGGCAGTATGAGAAATGTATGCACTCACTAACTGTAAGTCGCTCTGGATAAGAGTGTCTGCTAAATGACTAAAATGTAAAGTTGGATGGGTTCCGCTGGTGTACAGCAATCTTTAAGTCATACCACAGATTCTCAATTGGATTGAGGTCTGGGCTTTGACTAGGCCATTCCAAGACATTTAAATGTTTCCCCTTAAACCACTTGAGTGTTGCTTTAGCAGTATGCTTAGGGTCATTGTCCTGCTGAAAGGTGAACCTCTGTCCAAGTCTCAAATCTCTGGAAGACTGAAACAGGTTTCCCTCAAGAATGTCCCTGTATTTAGCGCCATCCTTCAATTCTGACCAGTTTCCCAGTCCCTGCCAATGAAAAACATCCCCACAGCATGATGCTGACACCACCATGCTTCACTGTGGGGATGCTGTTCTTGGGGTGATGAGAGGTGTTGGGTTTGCTCCAGACATAGCGTTGTCCTTGATGGCCAAAAAGCTCAATTTTAGTCTCATCTGACCAGAGTACCCTCTTCCATATGTTTGGGGAGTCTCCCACATGCCTTTTGGCGAACACCAAACGTGTTTGCTTATTTTTTTCTTTAAGCAATGGCTTCTTTCTGGCCACTCTTCCGTAAAGCCCAGCTCTGTGGAGTGTACGGCTTAAAGTGGTCCAATGGACAGATCCTTCAAGGTTATCTTTGGTCTCTTTGTTGTCTCTCTGATTAATGCCCTCCTTGCCTGGTCTGTGAGTTTTGGTGGGCGGCCCTCTCTTGGCAGGTTTGTTGTGGTGCCATATTCTTTCCATTTTTTAATAATGGATTTCATTGTGCTCCGTGGGATGTTCAAAGTTTCTGATATTTTTTTATAACCCAACCCTGATCTGTACTTCTCCACAACTTTGTCCCTGACCTGTTTGGAGAGCTCCTTGGTCTTCATGGTGCCGCTTGTGTCAGTGTTGATGTGGATGTGGTTGAGGAGTCAGACGCAGGACGCATGGGCTCAGTCAAACAAGACTTTACTGAACTGTATAAACAAAACAAAATAAAGGACCTCAAACAAGGAGGCAAGCGACAACGCAAACACAGTGCGTCACAATAAACAAAGTCCAGAGTACTGCACGGGTGACACCAACGGACAGGCGGAAAATAACACACAAACACACAAACACAAAGCCGGAAACTTATAGGACACAAAATCAGACACAAACGGACACAGGTGCAACAGACAGACCAAACCAATCAAACATCGAAATATCTAACGGTGGTAGCTAGTACTCCGGGGACGACGAACGCCGAAGCCTGCCCGAGCAAGGAGGAGGAGCAGCCTCGGCAGAATCCGTGACAGTACCCCCCCCCCCTTGACGCGCGGCTCCAGCCGTGCGCCGACCCCGGCCTCGGGGACGACCAGGAGGACGCGGAGCCGGGCGCGTGGGATGACCACGGTGGAACTCAGTCAGGAGGGATGGATCTAGGATATCCCTCCTAGGCACCCAGCACCGTTCCTCCGGGCCGTACCCCTCCCACTCCACGAGATACTGGAGACCCCCCATCCGACGTCTCGAGTCCAAGATGGTCCTGACCGTGTACGCCGGAGCTCCCTCGATGTCCAGTGGGGGCGGAGGAGTCTCCCGTATCTCACCTTCCTGGAGTGGACCAGCTACCACCGGCCTGAGAAGAGACACATGGAACGAGGGGTTAATATTCTTATAATCAATAGGCAGTTGTAACCTGTAACACACCTCGTTCAATCTCCTCAGGACTTTAAAAGGCCCCACAAACCGCCGACCCAGCTTCCGGCAGGGCAGGCGGAGGGGCAGGTTTCGAGTCGAGAGCCAGACTCGATCTCCCGGTGCGTACACCGGTCCCTCACTGCGGTGGCGATCGGCGCTCGCCTTCTGTCGACGGATGGCCCGCTGCAGATGGACATGTGCAGCGTCCCACGTCTCCTCCGAGCGCCGAATCCACTCATCCACCGCAGGAGCCTCGATCTGGCTCTGGTGCCATGGTGCCAGAACCGGCTGATACCCTAACACACACTGGAAAGGGGTTAGATTGGTGGAAGAGTGGCGGAGAGAGTTCTGTGCCATCTCTGCCCAGGGGATATACCTTGATCACTCCTCCGGCCGGCCCTGGCAGTAGGACCTCAGAAACCTACCCACATCCTGGTTGACTCGTTCTACCTGCCCATTGCTCTCTGGGTGGTAACCCGAGGTAAGGCTCACCGAGACCCCCAAGCGTTCCATGAACGCCCCCCAGACTCTGGAGGTGAACTGGGGACCTCGGTCAGACACTATATCCTCGGGAACCCCATAGTGCCGGAAAACGTGGGTAAATAGGGCCTCAGCGGTCTGTAGGGCAGTAGGGAGACCCGGCATTGGGAGGAGACGACAGGCCTTGGAAAACCGATCCACAACGACCAAAATGGTGGTATTCCCCTGGGAGGAGGAAGGTCGGTCACAAAATCCACCGAGAGGTGGGACCATGGTCGTTGTGGAACGGGCAGGGGATGTAACTTTCCCCTGGGCAGGTGTCTAGGCGCCTTACACTGGGCGCACACCGAGCAGGAGGAGACATAAACCCTCACATCCCTAGCTAACGTTGGCCACCAGTATTTCACGCTAAGGCAGTGCACTGTCCGGCCAATACCTGGATGTCCAGAGGAGGGTGATGTATGAGCCCAATAAATAAGGCGATCACGAACCTCGAGCGGAACGTACGTCCGCCCCACAGGACACTCTGGGGGAGTAGGGTCGGTACGTAACGCCCGCTCGATCTCCGAATCGACCTCCCACACCACCGGAGCCACCAGACAAGACTCCGGCAGTATGGGAGTAGGCTCAATGGACCTCTCCTCTGTGTCATACCGCCGGGACAGGGCGTCTGCCTTACCGTTCTGGGACCCTGGGATGTACGTGATCTTAAAAACAAACCGGGTCAGGAACATGTTCCACCTAGCCTGACGAGGGTTTAATCTCCTAGCTGCCCGGATGTACTCCAGGTTACGGTGGTCAGTCAGAATGAGGAAAGGGTGTTGAGCCCCCTCAAGCCAATGCCTCCACACCTTTAAGGCCTGAACCACGGCTAACAGCTCCCTGTCCCCTACGTCATAATTACGCTCCGCCGGGCTGAGCTTCTTAGAATAGAACGCACAGGGGCGGAGTTTAGGTGGCGTGCCAGACCGTTGCGACAGAACTGCCCCAATACCGGCCTCTGACGCGTCTACCTCAACTTGGAATGGTAAAGCGGGGTCCGGATGCGCCAGCACCGGGGCCGAAGTGAACAGGTTCTTCAGTTTAACAAATGCCCTGTCCGCTTCAGCTGACCACTGCAAACGCACCGGGCCCCCCTTCAGCAGGGACGTAATGGGAGCTGCCACCTGTCCAAAGCCCCGGATAAACCTCCGGTGGTAATTAGCAAAACCCAAAAACTGCTGCACCTCTTTTACAGTGGTTGGAGTTTGCCAATTACGCACGGCAGACACACGGTCAACCTCTATCTTCACACCAGACGCGGACAATCGATAACCCAAAAAGGAGATGGACTCCTGGAAAAACAAGCATTTCTCTGCCTTGACATACAGGTCATGCTCCAACAGCCTCCTCAACACTCGGCGCACCAGGGCTACATGCTCGGCTCGTGTAGAAGAGTACACTAGGATGCCGTCGATGTACACTACCACACCCTGCCCATGCATGTCCCTGAAAATCTCGTCCACAAAGGATTGGAAGACTGAAGGAGCATTCATTAACCCGTATGGCATGACGAGATACTCGTAATGACCCGAGGTGGTGCTAAATGTTTTCCATTCATCCCCCTCCCTAATGCGCACCAGATTGTACGCGCTCCTGAGATCCAACTTTGTGAAGAACCGCGCTCCGCATAACGATTCAGTCATAGTCGCAATCAGAGGAAGAGGATAACTGTACTTAACCGTGATCTGATTGAGACTACGGTAATCAATACACGGGTGCAAACCCCCATCCTTCTTCTTCACAAAGAAGACACTCGAGGAAACCGGGGAAGTGGAGGACCGTATGTATCCCTGTTCCAAGGACTCGGCTATGTAAGTCTCCATAGCCGCTGTCTCCTCTTGAGACAGGGGATACACACGGCTCCGCGGAAGTGCCGCTCCTGTTTGGAGATCTATCGCACAATCCCCCTGTCTATGAGGTGGCAACCGTGTTGCCCTAGTCTTGCTGAACACAAGTGCTAAATCCTCATATTCAGGGGGAATGCGCATTGCGGGCACTTGGTTCGGACTCTCCACCGAGGTCGGCCCTAAGGAAACACCTAGACATCTCCCTACACACTGGGCAGACCACTCCATAAGAGCCCTCTGTTGCCACGCAATGGTAGGATCATGGGCGCTTAACCAGGGAAGCCCCAGCACCACGGGATACGCAGGAGAGTCGATCAGATAAAACTGAATGATCTCCTCATGACCCCCCTGCGTCGTCATCTTAAGTGGTGCTGTGACTTCTCTAATCAACCCCGACCCCAGCGGCCGGCTGTCTAGGGCATGGACAGGGAAGGGGGCTTCCACCGGCCGAAGGGGAATTCCTAACCTAGAACAAAACTCACGATCAACAAAATTCCCAGCTGCGCCTGAATCGACTAGCGCCTTATGCTGGGAATGAGGTGCCACCTGTGGAAATCTCACAGGTATACACAGGTGACCAACAGAGAGCTCTGGGTAAGTGGGGCACCTACTCACCTGAAATGACTCCCCAGTGCGTGACCTGTTGTCCCCTCTCCCAGGAGACCCTCCCCAGCACCTAGCCGCAGTGTGCCCTCCACGGCCACAGTTGGTGCAGGGGACGGCCCCCCTCGGGTTCTCTCTCCTCCTCTCCCTAGCGCCAGCACCTCCGAGCTCCATGGGAATCGGCTCGGGGGTGCTGGAGGGTGGAATGGACGACCCCCATTCGGGACGTCCGCGGGTAGCCACCAGGGTGTCGAGACGGATGGAAATGTCCACCAACTGGTCGAAGGATAGGTTGGTGTCCCTGCAGGCCAGCTCACGACGAACGTCCTCTCGTAGGCTGCTCCGATAGTGGTCGATGAGGGCCCTCTCATTCCACCCCGAATCCGCCGCTAGAGTCCGGAACTCCAGGGCGAACTCCTGTGCACTCCTCTTCCCCTGTCGGAGGTGGAACAGACGCTCCCCTGCCGCCTTCCCCTCAGGTGGATGATCGAACACTGTCCTGAAGCGGCGGGAGAACTCCGCGTAGGTGATGGTGGCGGCGTCTATTCCCCTCCATTCGGCGTTGGCCCACTCCAACGCCTTGCCGGAGAGACAGGAGATGAGGGCGGAGACGCTCTCGTATCCCGAGGGCGCCGGGTGTATGGTGGCCAGGTAGAGTTCCACCTGCAGGAGGAACCCCTGACACCCGGCTGCGGAACCATCATATGCCCTCGGGAGCGAGAGCCGAATGCCACTGGGTTCCGGTGCTGGGAGAGGAGGACTGGCCGATGGTGATGGTAAGGTGTGCGAAGGTGTGGGCACCTCTCCGGGGACCAAACGGCGCAGAGTGTTGGACACCTCGTTCATGGCGACCCCAAGTTGCCGGATCATGGTGTCTTGATCGCTGATCCATTCCTCCAGCGACTTGGGTGCCGCCGCTGCTCCTGCTGACTCCATAAGGTGTGTTATTCTGTCAGTGTTGATGTGGATGTGGTTGAGGAGTCAGACGCAGGACGCATGGGCTCAGTCAAACAAGACTTTACTGAACTGTATAAACAAAACAAAATAAAGGACCTCAAACAAGGAGGCGAGCGACAACGCAAACACAGTGCGTCACAATAAACAAAGTCCAGAGTACTGCACGGATGACACCAACGGACAGGCGGAAAATAACACACAAACACAAAGCCAGAAACTTATAGGACACAAAATCAGACACAAACGGACACAGGTGCAACAGACAGACCAAACCAATCAAACCTCGAAATATCTAACGGTGGTAGCTAGTACTCCGGGGACGACGAACGCCGAAGCCTGCCCGAGCAAGGAGGAGGAGCAGCCTTGGCAGAATCCGTGACAGCTTGCTTGGTGGTGCCCCCTGCTTAGTGGTGTTGCAGACTCTGGGGCCTTTCAGAACAGGTGTCTATATACTGAGATCATGTGACAGATCATGTAACACTTAGATTGCACATAGGTGGACTTTATTTAACTAATTATGTGACTTCTGAAGGTAATTGGTTGCACCAGATCTTATTTAGGGGCTTCATAGCAAAGGGAGTGAATAAATATGCACGCACCACTTTTCCGTTATTTATTTTTTAGAATTTTTTGAAACAAGTTATTTTTTTCATTTCACTTCACCAATTTGGACTATTTTGTGTATGTCCATTACATGAAATCCAAATAAAAATCCATTTAAATTACAGGTTGTAATGCAACAAAATAGGAAAAAACGCCAAGGGGGATGAATACTTTTGCAAGGCACTGTATGTGTGTATGTCTGTGTGGTTGTGTGCGTGTGTGAGGGAGGGAGAGGGAGGTGCAGAGAGTCAGAGCAGGCCATGACCTGTGTTCTGGTGTTCATCATCATCACGTTCCTCTCACCTATTCTTTAGTAGCCACGTACACACACTAAAAACACTCTCATGCTCTAATTCTTGCTCTCCCTCCCTCCTTCTCCCTTGTTCTCCCTCTCTCCGTCTCTCCCTCCTCTTCTCGTTCTCTCTCCATCTCTCTCCCCTCTCCTTCGTTCCCTCTCTCTCTCCACTCTCCCTCCTCTCTCTCTCTCAGAGCCCTGGCTGTCCGGACCTCAGCATCCTGTCGTTTATGGGTGGATTTCATGGCAGAACAATGGGTCAGTCAGGTTAAATATTATTACACATCTTATTGTTGAATGAAAGTAAAATAACATAACTACAGTGAGGGAAAAAAGTATTTGATCCCCTGCTGATTTTGTATGTTTGCCCACTGACAAAGAAATGATCAGTCTATAATTTTAATGGTAGGTGTATTTGAACAGTGAGAGACAGAATAACAACAAAATAATCCAGAAAAATGCATATAAAAAATGTTATAAATTGAGTTGCATTTTAATTAGGGAAATAAGTATTTGACCCCACTGCAAAACATGACTTAGTACTTGGTGGCAAAACCCTTGTTGGCAATCACAGAGGTCAGACGTTTCTTGTAGTTGGCCACCAGGTTTGCACACATCTCAGGAGGGATTTTGTCCCACTCCTCTTTGCAGATCTTCTCCAAGTCATTAAGGTTTCGAGCCTGACGTTTGGCAACTCGAACCTTCAGCTCCCTCCACAGATTTTCTATGGGATTAAGGTCTGGAGACTGGCTAGGCCACTCCAGGACCTTAATGTGCTTCTTCTTGAGCCACTCCTTTGTTGCCTTGGCCGTGTGTTTTGGGTCATTGTCATGCTGGAATACCCATCTGTTACGAACCCCGTGGCTTTAAACGTCTAGGGTGGATGGACAAGAGACCCGTAACATAATTAATGCAAATTAGAATCGTGACATGGAAACAGGGAGAACAAAAACTACACGACAACCATAAACTACCGTCAAACATAAAATGTTTATTTTGAACACACGGTAAAGGTTTGGGAAAAAGGGCTGAGCAGGACCCAAGAAATGAAACAATAGTGTAAAAAACAGCTAAACTGATCTTGCCTGCCTCAAGAACCGCTAAGCTACTGCTAATCATACAAAAATTACAGTGGGTGGTCCGCTCAGGTCTAACTAGTGTTTTTAGACAGTTTTCTTCCTATGGGTAATGTATGCCCAAGGGCAACTTGCTTAAATTCCCCTTTTCCCAGAAACACACAACAAAGTTACCAAACAGAGTAACCAGCAAATGAGTGAGTACACAAAACACAGGACACCACAGTATCCATACTCACATACGGAAAATTGTCTCCCTCTACAAACACAACTGACCGGCTTTTAAACAATGGGATGTGTGATTGAAAAACCAGAAACAGGTGGTGCAATGCAGAGGAATGTCCACTGATTGGTCCACCTCAGCAATCAGCAGACACCCCAACGACCACCAATCAGGAACATACAGGACACCTGTGATTAGGGTAGAAGGAGAGGAAAAACACAAAAAGACACAGGATACCTGTATCCGTAACACCATCCACGACCCATGTTCAATGCCCTGGCTGAGGGAAGGAGGTTCTCACCCAAGATTTGACGGTACATGGCCCCGTCCATCGTCCCTTTGATGCAGTGAAGTTGTCCTGTCCCCTTAGCAGAAAAACACCCCCAATGCATAATGTTTACACCTCCATGTTTGACGGTGGGGATGGTGTTCTTTGGGTCATAGGCAGCATTCCTCCTCCTCCAAACACGGCGAGTTGAGTTGATGCCAAAGAGCTTGATTTTGGTCTCATCTGACCACAGCACTTTCACCCAGTTCTCCTCTGAATCATTCAGATGTTCATTGGCAAACTTCAGACGGGCCTGTATATGTGCTTTCTTGAGCAGGGGGACCTTGCGGGCGCTGCAGGATTTCAGTCCTTCACGGCGTAGTGTGTTACCAATTGTTTTCTTGGTGACTATGGTCCCAGCTGCATTGAGATCATTGACAAGATCCTCCCGTGTAGTTCTGGGTTGATTCCTCACCGTTCTCATGATCAATGCAACTCCATGAGGTAAGATCTTACATGGAGCCCCAGGCCGAGGGAGATTGACAGTTATTTTGTGTTTCTTCCATTTGCGAATAATCGCACCAACTGTTGTCACCTTCTCACCAAGCTGCTTGGCGATGGTCTTGTAGCCCATTCCAGCCTTGTGTAGGTCTACAATCTTGTCCCTGACATCGTTGGAGAGCTCTTTGGACTTGGCCATGGTGGAGAGTTTGGAATCTGATTGATTGCTTCTGGCTCCCAGGTGTCTTTTATACAGGTAACAAGCTGAGATTAGGAGCAATCCCTTTAAGAGTGTGCTCCTAATCTCAGCTCGTTACCTGTATAAAAGACACCTGGGAGCCAGAAATCTTTCTGATTGAGAGGGTGTCAAATACTTATTTCCCTCATTAAAATGTAAATCTATTTATAAAATTTTTAACATGCGTTTTTATGGATTTTCTTGTTGTTATTCTGTCTCTCACTGTTCAAATAAACCTACCATTAAAATTATAGACTGATCATTTCTTTGTCACTCACTGTACTACGAGATAAAGAACTACGAATCATGGAGGTCAACATCCGTGGTCTAAGATCAAACATCGGAGAGCTAGCCTAAGGAGAAAGAACCTACCGTCGTCATCGTGGTGGACGCATTCCTGGACTCAACTGTAAAGGACGGAGCTGACTGCATCGCAATACCAGGATGCACCATGTGCTGCCGACGAGACAGAACTGCGTCGTCAGGTGGTGGCATTGCAGTGTATTGCTTGCAAGGAATCACCATCCACCATGAGACCCAAAAAGACCCAAAAGACATGGAACTGACATGGCTTCCAGTCACCTTACACTCCCAGAAGCTCCTCATAGGAGCTGTTTTATAGACCTAGACACTGAAACCCAAAATGACAGAGTTTGGTGCACATTCTGTCATGGTGGCGGGCGACTTCAATGTCCACCATGAAGACTGTCTGGGTAGCTGAACAACTGTCATGGTGGTGGGCGACTTCAATGTCCACCATGAAGACTGTCTGGATAGCTGAACAACTGTCATGCTGGTTGCCGGGCCCGACAGCTTGCAAGCTGCTTAGGCCTACAACAGATTGTGGTTACTCCAACCAGAGGAGACCAAGCCTGGGGACAAAGTATGTTTTGACGAAAAGATCACTGACATCACCCATGATGCCATGGAGCATTTTATCCCAAGCAGAACTGTCACCAGAAAGCCCGGGGACAAAGTATGTTTTGACGAAAAGATCACTGACATCACCCATGATGCCATGGCGCAATTAATCCCCAGCAGAACTGTCACCAGAAAGCCTGTGGACAAAGTATGTTTTGACGAAAAGATCACTGACATGACCCATGATGCCATGGGAGCAATTCATCCCCAGCGAAACTGTCACCAGAAAGCCTGGGGACAAAGTATGTTTTGACGAAAAGTGCAGGAGAGCAGCAAGGACGGAAAAAATCGTCGCCTTTTTTTCCAACGGCTAAATAAAACTGCCGCCAACAAGCAGAAGTTTGCCCTGGCCAGACCAGGCTGAGAAGCAAGCTATCATGATATCAAACTCACAGAGGAACTCACTGATAACACCCTAATCAGCAAGAGATGGTGGAGGCTTTGTCAACTCCCTTTCTGGAAGAGCTGCTAACTCTGATATCCCTGTCATCATACACCACGACATAGCACACATCACTGCACGGGACAAAGCAGAAGTGTTCTGACAGGCTTTTGCACAGAAATGTCACTTACAAGATGAAAAAGACTCTTATACCATGTATCAAGCTTTCCTCTACCTGCTCTATCGAGACCCATTCAAACCCAAGGACATCAACAGGCTCCTGAAATGCCTCGGAGTCCACCTGTGATAAATTGACATGATTTGGTAAGGCACACACCTGTCTACGTAAGGTCCCACAGTTGAGGTCGTAGGAATTGTCCGTAGAGCTCCGAGACAGGATTGTGTCGAGGCACAGCTCTGGGGAAGGGTACCAAAAAATGTCTGCAGCATTGAAGGTCCCCACGAACACAGTGGCCTCCATAATTCCTAAATGGAAGAAGTTTGGAACCACCAAGACTCTTCCTAGAGCTGGCCGCCCGGCTAAACTAAGAAATCGGGGGAAAAGGGCCTTGGTCAGGGAGGTGACCGAGAACCTGATGGTCACTCTGACAGAGCTCCAGAGTTCCTCTGTGGATATCGGAAAACCTTCTAGAAGGACAACCATCTCTGCAGCACTCCACCAATCAGGCCTTTATGGTAGAGTGGGCAGACGGAAGCCACTCCTCGGTAAAAGGTACATGACAGGCCGCTTGGAGTTTGCCAAAAGGCACCTAAAGACTCTCAGACCATGAGAAACAAGTGGTCTGATGAAACCAAGATTGAACACTTTGGCCTGAATGCCAAGCATCACGTCTGGAGGAAACCTGGCACCATCCCTACGGTGAAGCGTGGTGGCAGCATCATGCTGGGGGGATGTTTTTCAGCGCAGGGACTGGGAGACTAGTCAGGACCTGAAAATAGCTATGCAGCGATGCTCCCCATCCAACCTGCCAGAGCTTGAGATGATCTGCGTAGAAGAATGGGAGAAACTCCCCAAATACAGGTGTGCTAAGCTTGTAGCGTCATACCCAAGAAGACAGAAACAGAATGTAAGCTCACGAGATCAGGTTGCTTGAACGAAGGTAGGACTGCCCCACTCCTTAAAAACAACAACTTACGATGTCTGATCTGTTTTCAGGTTGCTTGGCAACGACGCACTCCAAAGCCATCCACAAGCTGGATGTGCCTTCATTTGATTGGCCGATCGCTCCCTTCCCTAAACTGAAGTACCCTCTGGAGGAGTTCACACGGGAGAACGCACAGGAGGAGGCCCGCTGCCTGGAGGAGGTGTGTGTGTGTGTTAGGATTTAATATTTTCCTGAGAATCTACCAATTTCCCCGGTATTCCCGTTCAAACTGGAAGTGCTATTTAAAAGCATATAATACCAGCAAAAAAAATCTGACGATTATGCCACTGTAAATGGAGAAATAGACAGATGAATGTAATGGTTTCTTGTTGTATTTGTTGCAATTTAATCAATCTCAAAGTTCTAAGTCACCACACTATTTTGCCTAGTTTTAATGTAGGCCTATGAAGCACTGTTGGCCGTCTGGTAAAATATGATGAGGTTATTACAGTCTAGTGAAAGTTACATTAGTTTCAGCCTACCTTTGACTGAAAGATGCAGCTGGGTCCTTTGACTGAAAGATGCTGCTGGGTACTTTGACTAAAAGATGCAGCTGGGTCCTTTGACTAAAAGATGCAGCTGGGTACTTTGACTGAAAGATGCAGCTGGGTCCTTTGACTGAAAGATGCAGCTGGGTCCTTTGACTGAAAGATGCTGCTGGGTCCTTTGACTGAAAGATGCAGCTGGGTCCTTTGACTGAAAGATGCAGCTGGGTCCTTTGACTGAAAGATGCAGCTGGGTTCTTTTCTCTCCCCTTGAACCTGTCTATCAGGGGAATCTGGGAAGGTTGTGGCTGTTTTTACTTCGCTTATTGTGGTGATTTTGTCAGAGGGAACATATCTGATTCTCCGCTAATCAAACAGATGAGCTGTAGTGAAGATTCAGTACCATGGATAGCACTGTGGTTGATCAATTTCCCGCGTAGCTAAACCCACTGTGAATAATGCGCCATTCTAAGGTTGGCTATATTTTACATAAAAGCAAACGTTTACTTATTGCATTCGTTATCAGTTGTTAGCATTCGTTAGCCTAAAAATCAATGGTATGCCTATTTCTAGCAATAAAGTCAATGATAATCTCTCAAGGTTTTGTTTTAAAATATGTATTTAGTCATTTAGCATACAATAATGAAACGTGAGCCTTCTGGCTACACAAACGTAGACTATATAATAAAATGTAATAAACAAGTAATTCTTGTTTTCATTATTACTTTTACTCAAGAGAAAAACAAACAAACATTTTCATTAAACTTCCATGTTCAAATTTGAGATAATTAAAAGACATGAAAAACAGACTCGGTCAGAAACAGAGTAACTATAATTGTAGCTGACTGATTCTCAAGACCCGGCCAAACAAATGTAGAAAAGCATTCTACACATAAACGTAGGATATAGGCTACGTAAAACAACCTGGTGGGCCTACCCTGTAGCAAACAAATGAACAAACTAAAACATGTGCATATAGGCTATAGGCTGTACCTGTGGCCTCTCAAAAAGCACAGTGCGTCAATGCTTCCTGGTTTCTGATCTTGGTCACAAATTGGCCACAGACTGACAAGGCTCTCTCAGCCTCCACGGAGGTGGCCTGGATCGTGGCAAGTGCCTCAAACCAGGAACAGCTAATGGGGATCCTAATAAAATGTAAATACAAAATACCAAAACGAGGCCAAATACAAAACTGACCTGCCTCAAACTGGTGCTGCAGGCATTTGGACTTGTTTGTTGCTTCAAACACGCTGAATTCCTTAGACGGGATTATCAGCAGGTCAGTTTTGTATTTGGCTTCGTTTTGGTATTTTTTGTATTTTATTAGGATCCCCATTAGCTGTTGCGAAAGCAGCAGCTACTTGCGAAAGCAGCAGCTACAACATTAATAGACAAGAACAGCTCATTGACAGAACTACATCAATTAAAAAATGGCACACGTAGCCTACATATCAATACATACACACAAACTATCTAGGTCAAATAGGTGAGAGGCGTTGTGCCGTTGCTTTATCTGTTTTTTGAAACCAGGTTTGCTGTTCATTTGAGCAATATGTGATGGAACGGAGTTCCATGCAATAATGGCTCTATATAATACTGTACGCTTGCTTGAATTTGTTATGGATTTGGGGACTGTGAAAAGAACCCTGGTGGCATGTCTGGTGGGGTAAGTGTCAGAGCTGTGTTTAAGTTGACCATGCAAACAATTTGGGATTTTCAACACATTGTTTCTTATCAAAAGAAGAAGTGATGCAGTCAGTCTTTCCTCAACTCTTAGCCAATAGAGACTGGCATGCATAGTATTAATATTAGCCTTCTGATTACAATGAAGAGCAAGACGTGCCGCTCTGTTCTGGGCCAGCTGCAGCTTAACTAGGTCTTTCTTTGCAGCACTTGACCATATCACTGGACAATAATCAAGACAAAACTAGAGCCTGCAGGACTTGCTTTGTGGAGTGTGGAGTCAAAAAAGCAGAGCATCTCTTTATTACGGACAGAACTCTCCCCATCTTTACAACCACTGAATCTATATGTTTTGACCGTGACAGTTTACCATCTAAGGTAACGCAAAGTAATTTAGTCTCCTCAACTTGTTCAACAGCCACACCATTCATTACCAGATTCAGCTGAGGTCTAGAACTTAGGGAACAATTTGTACCAAATACAATGCTCTTAGTTTTAGAGATGTTCAGGACCAGTTTATTACAGGCCACCGATTCCAAAACAGACTAACTCTTTGTTAAGGGTTTCAGTGACTTCATTAGCTGTGGTTGCTGATGCGTATATGGTTGACACACACACACCCTGAGCGTTGATTATTGACCATGCAGATAGCAGAGCAGAGAGAACCATATCGAAGAAAGATTTAGACATTGCATATAATTTAACAGTTCCATTTCACGTCACGCTGTTCATATAAATAATTTATTATAATTTACCGGTTTCTTGGAATTATTTATCCCAGGAAAAGGGACTGGGTTTGGGCGGGAAACGGGTTACCGAGATTGTGTGTGTGTTAACCCTGTTTGTGTGTGTGTGTTAACCCTGTATCTGTGTGTTAACCCTGTATCTGTGTGTTAACCCCGTATCTGTGTGTTAACCCAGTATCTGTGTGTTAACCCCGTATCTGTGTGTTAACCCCGTATCTGTGTGTTAACCCCGTATCTGTGTGTTAACCCCGTATCTGTGTGTTAACCCCGTAGCTGTGCGTTAACCCCGTAGCTGTGCGTTAACCCCATATCTGTGCGTTAACCCCGTATCTGTGCGTTAACCCCGTATCTGTGTGTTAACCCTGTATCTGTGTGTTAACCCCGTATCTGTGTGTTAACCCCGTATCTGTGTGTTAACCCCGTATCTGTGTGTTAACCCCGTAGCTGTGCGTTAACCCCGTAGCTGTGCGTTAACCCCATATCTGTGCGTTAACCCCGTATCTGTGCGTTAACCCCGTATCTGTGCGTTAACCCCGTAGCTGTGTGTTAACCCCGTATCTGTGTGTTAACCCCGTATCTGTGTGTTAACCCCGTATCTGTGTGTTAACCCCGTATCTGTGTGTTAACCCCGTATCTGTGTGTTAACCCTGTAGCTCTGTGTTATCTGTGTATGTCCCAGGTAGAGGACCTGATAGTCCAGTGGCGTCAGAAGGGCCGGCCGGTGGCTGGGATAGTGATTGAACCCATCCAGGCTGAAGGAGGAGACAACCACGCAACACCTGACTTCTTCAAGAAGCTACGGAACATCGCACGCAAGGTAGGCTGGAGAGGGAGGGAGGGAGGGAGGGAGGGGGGAGAGTCATACACAAGGTAGGCTGGAGAGGGAGGGAGGGGGTTAGAGTCATACACAAGGTAGGCTGGGGAGGGAGGGTTATACACAAGGTAGGCTGGAGAGGGAGGGAGGGGGTTAGAGTCATACACAAGGTAGGCTGGGATGGGAGGGTTATACACAAGGTAGGCTGAAGAAGGAGGGAGGGTTATACGCAAGTTAGGCTGGAGAAGGAGGGAGGGTTATACACAAGGTAGGCTGGAGAGGGAGGGAGGGTTATACACAAGGTAGGCTGGAGAAGGAGGGAGGGGGTTAGAGTCATACACAAGGTGACACTGAAATAAAATCAGTCAATCAATCCATCCATCAATCATAGAAAGATTAAAACATCCCTCCCCGTCTCCCCTATACCTCCCCCCTCCCCTATCCCTCCCCTCCCCCCTCCCCTATCCCTCCTCTATCCCTCCTCCCCTCCCCTATCCCTCCTCTATCCCTCCTCCCCTCCCCTATCCCTCCTCTATCCCTCCTCCCCTCCTCTATCCCTCCTCTATCCCTCCCCCCTATCTCTCCTCTATCCCTCCTCCCCTCCCCTATCCCTTCTCCCCTCCCCTATCCCTCCTCTATCCCTCCTCCCCTCCCCCCTCCCCTATCCCTCCTCTATCCCTCCCCTATCCCTCCCCCCTCCCCTCCCCCTATCCCTCCCCCCTCCCCTATCCCTCCTCTATCCCTCCTCCCCTCCCCTCCCCTATCCCTCCCCCCTCCCCTATCCCTCCTATATCCCTCCCCCTCCTCTATCCCTCCTCCCCTCACCTATCCCTCCCCCCTCCCCTATCCATCCTCCCCTCACCCCTCTTCCTCCCTCTCTCAGCATGGCAGTGCGTTCCATGTGGATGAGGTGCAGACAGGTGGCGGTGCTACAGGGAAGTTCTGGGCTCATGAACACTGGGGAATGGACGACCCTGCTGACATCGTCTCCTTCAGCAAGAAGATGCTCACTGGAGGCTTTTACCATAAAGACGAGCTGCAGGCAGACAAGGTAACACACACACACAGGACACACAGGCATATAATACGCACATTCACACAAGATGCCCTGTACACATGCAGGCACACACACACACACACACACATAGGCGTATAAGGAACACACAGGACACACACATGCAAACATACACACATGCAATGTATAACCTTATTTTGTCTGTGTGTGTCTGTGTCTGTGTATGTGTGTGTGTGTTTCTTTCCCAGGCCTACCGTATCTTTAACACGTGGATGGGCGACCCATCTAAGAACCTGTTCCTGGCTGAGGTTCTGAACGTGATCCGCAGAGAGAACCTTCTGGAGGAGGTGACCCGCTCTGGGAAAACTCTCCTACAGGGACTCTACCAACTACAGGTTGGTACAACTACAGGTACCAGAGACAGAGACTCTAACAACTACAGGTACCAGAGACAGAGACTCTACCAACTACAGGTACCAGAGACAGATACTCTACCAACTACAATTACTAGATACAGAGACTCTACCAACTACAGGTACCAGAGACAGACACTCTACCAACTACAGGTACTAGGTACAGAGACTCTACCAACTACAGGTACTAGGTACAGAGACTCTACCAACTACATGTACTAGATACAGAGACTCTACCAACTACAGGTACCAGAGACTCTACCAACTACAGGTACTAGATACAGAGACTCTACCAACTACAGGTACCAGATACTCTACCAACTACAGGTACCAGAGACAGAGACTCTACCAACTACAGGTACCAGACACAGGGACTCTACCAACTACATGTACCAGAGACAGAGACTCTACCAACTACAGGTACCAGAGACTCTACCAACTACAGGTACCAGAGACAGTGACTCTACTAACTACAGGTACCAGACACAGGGACTCTACGAACTACAGGTACTAGATACAGAGACTCTACCAACTACAGGTACCAGAGACAGACACTCTACCAACTACAGGTACTAGGTACAGAGACTCTACCAACTACAGGTACTAGATACAGAGACTATACCAACTACAGGTACCAGAGACAGAGACTCTACCAACTACATGTACCAGAGACAAAGACTCTACCAACTACAGGTACCAGAGACAGAGACTCTACCAACTACAGGTACCAGAGACTCTACCAACTACAGGTACCAGAGACTCTACCAACTACAGGTACCAGAGACTCTACCAACTACAAGTACTAGATACAGAGACTCTACCAACTACAGGTACCAGAGACTCTACCAACTACAGGTACTAGATACAGAGACTCTACCAACTGCAGGTACCAGAGACTCTACCAACTACAGGTGCAGAGACAGAAACTCGACCAACTACAGGTACCAGAGACAGAGACTCTACCAACTATAGGTAACAGAGACTCTACCAACTACAGGTACTAGATACAGAGACTCTACCAACTACAGGTACCAGAGACTCTACCAACTACAGGTACCAGAGACAGCGACTCTACCAACTACAGGTACCAGAGACAGAAACTCTACCAAGTACAGGTACTAGATACAGAGACTCTACCAACTACAGGTACCAGAGACAGCGACTCTACCAACTACAGGTACCAGAGACAGAAACTCTACCAAGTACAGGTACTAGATACAGAGACTCTACCAACTACAGGTACCATAGACTCTACCAACTACAGGTACCAGAGACAGAGACTCTACCAACTACAGGTACCAGAGACAGAGACTCTACCAACTACAGGTACCAGAGACAGATACTCTACCAACTACAGGTACCAGAGACTCTACCAACTACAGGTATCAGAGACAGAAACTCTACCAACTACAGGTACCAGAGACAGACACTCTACCAACTACAGGTACTAGGTACAGAGACTCTACCAACTACAGGTACTAGGTACAGAGACTCTACCAACTACAGGTACTAGATACAGAGACTCTACCAACTACAGGTACCAGAGACTCTACCGACTACAGGTACCAGAGACTCTACCAACTACAGGTACTAGATACAGAGACTCTACCAACTACAGGTACCAGAGACTCTACCAACTACAGGTACCAGAGACAGAGACTCTACCAACTACAGGTACCAGACACAGGGACTCTACCAACTACATGTACCAGAGACAGAGACTCTACCAACTACAGGTACCAGAGACTCTACCAACTACAGGTACCAGAGACAGCGACTCTACCAACTACAGGTACCAGAGACAGACACTCTACCAACTACAGGTACTAGGTACATAGACTCTACCAACTACAGGTACTAGGTACAGAGACTCTACCAACTACAGGTACTAGATACAGAGACTCTACCAACTACAGGTACCAGAGACTCTACCAACTACAGGTACTAGATACATAGACTCTACCAACTACAGGTACCAGAGACAGAGACTCTACCAACTACAGGTACCAGAGACAGAGACTCTACCAACTACATGTACCAGAGACAGAGACTTTACCAACTACAGGTACCAGAGACAGAGACTCTACCAACTACAGGTACCAGAGACTCTACCAACTACAGATACCAGAGACTCTACCAACTACAATTACTAGATACAGAGACTCTACCAACTACAGGTACCAGAGACTCTACCAACTACAGGTACTAGATACAGGGACTCTACCAACTACAGGTACCAGAGACTCTACCAACTACAGGTACCAGAGACATAGACTCTACCAACTACAGGTACCAGAGACAGAGACTCTACCAACTACAGGTACCAGAGACAGAAACTCTACCAACTACAGGTACCAGAGACAGAGACTCTACCAACTATAGGTACCA
Organism: Coregonus lavaretus; assembly: GCF_964263955.1. Classification (NCBI taxonomy): domain Eukaryota; kingdom Metazoa; phylum Chordata; class Actinopteri; order Salmoniformes; family Salmonidae; genus Coregonus; species Coregonus lavaretus. The sequence continues at coordinate 828,211 of NW_028158555.1, read as the reverse complement.
GAGACTCTACCAACTACAGGTACTAGATACAGAGACTCTACCAACTACAGGTACCAGAGACTACCAACTACAGGTACCAGAGACAGCGACTCTACTAACTACAGGTACCAGACACAGGGACTCTACGAACTACAGGTACTAGATACAGAGACTCTACCAACTACAGGTACCAGAGACAGACACTCTACCAACTACAGGTACTAGGTACATACACTCTACCAACTACAGGTACTAGGTACATAGACTCTACCAACTACAGGTACTAGGTACAGAGACTCTACCAACTACAGGTACTAGATACAGAGACTCTACCAACTACAGGTACCAGGGACTCTACCAACTACAGGTACCAGAGACAGAGACTCTACCAACTACAGGTACCAGAGACAGAGACTCTACCAACTACAGGTACCAGATACAGAGACTCTACCAACTACAGGTACCAGAGACTCTACCAACTACAGGTACCAGAGACAGCGACTCTACCAACTACAGGTACCAGAGACAGAAACTCTACCAAGTACAGGTACTAGATACAGAGACTCTACCAACTACAGGTACCAGATACTCTACCAACTACAGGTACCAGAGACAGAGACTCTACCAACTACAGGTACCAGAGACAGAGACTCTACCAACTACAGGTACCAGAGACAGAGACTCTACCAACTTCAGGTACCAGAGACAGATACTCTACCAACTACAGGTACCAGAGACTCTACTAACTACAGGTATCAGAGACAGAAACTATACCAACTACAGGTACTAGGTACAGAGACTCTACCAACTACAGGTACTAGGTACAGATACTCTACCAACTACATGTACTAGATACAGAGACTCTACCAACTACAGGTACTAGATACAGAGACTCTACCAACTACAGGTACCAGAGACTCTACCAACTACAGGTACCAGAGACAGAGACTCTACCAACTACAGGTACCAGAGACAGAGACTCTACCAACTACAGGTACCAGAGACAGAAACTCTACCAACTACAGGTACCAGAGACAGAGACTCTACCAGCTACAGGTACCAGAGACTCTACCAACTACAGGTACCAGAGACTGCGACTCTACCAACTACAGGTACCAGAGACAGAAACTCTACCAAGTACAGGTACTAGATACAGAGACTCTACCAACTACAGGTACCAGAGACTCTACTAACTACAGGTACTAGATACAGAGACTCTACCAACTACAGGTACCAGAGACTCTACCAACTACAGGTACCAGAGACAGAGACTCTACCAACTACAGGTACCAGAGACTCTACCAACTACAGGTATCAGAGACAGAAACTCTACCAACTACAGGTACCAGAGACAGAGACTCTACCAACTACAGGTACCAGAGACAGACTCTACCAACTACAGGTACCAGAGACTCTACCAACTACAGGTACCAGAGACAGACTCTACCAACTACAGGTACCAGAGACAGACTCTACCAACTACAGGTACCAGAGACTCTACCAACTACAGGTACCAGAGACTCTACCAACTACAGGTACCAGAGACTGTGTGTGTGCGTGCTAACATCTGTACCTCTCCCCCCAGGACCAGTACCCTAATCTGTTGAGCAGTGCTCGGGGACAGGGGACATTCTGTGTTCTAACATCTGTACCTCTCCCCCCAGGACCAGTACCCTAACCTGTTGAGCAGTGCTCGGGGACAGGGGACATTCTGTGCCATCGACATCCGTGATGACGCCACACGCAACAGCATCATCTTCAAAGCCCGGGACAAGGGTAAGACACACTACACACACACACATATACCCACTCCACGCTGGTGATTTTCTGTGTAACCTCTATCGTCTCTGTCGGTCTGTCTCAATCTGTCTGTCTGTCTGTCTCAGGTGTCCTGCTGGGTGGCTGTGGAGATCGGTCGATCCGGTTCCGTCCTGCTCTGGTGTTTAAGGAGTACCATGTTCACATGTTCCTGAACGTGTTCAACGACGTCCTGGCAGAACACAACTAGAACCGTCCACACCAACATGGGCCAGACTAACTGGGGATGGGGTGGAGGGGAGGGGAAGCACAAGAGTCTTAACCTATAACAAGGGTTCACACACTAATGCATACACTTAAAGGGATACTACGGGATTCTGGCAGTGAAGCCCTTTATCTCCTTCCCCAGAGTCAGATGAACTCGTGGAGACCGTTTTTATGTCTCTGTGTGCAGTTTGAAGGAAGTTGCTAACTAGCGCTAGCGCAATTGCTAACTAGCGTTAGCGCAATGACTGGAAGCATTGGCTCGTGAAACTACCTCTGACTTCCTTCATACTGGACACAGAGACATAAAAACGGTATCCGCGAGTCCATCTGACTCTGGGGAAGTGGATAAAGGTCCTCATTGCCAAAATCCCAAAGTATCCCTTTAACACACACTCACACACCACACTTGAATTTGTCCCATTGCTCATGTGGCAGTCCTAGCATTCCCCATATCACAGTAATGTCTTAATGATAGCCCTGCAAAAGGCACAAGCACAAAACATCTTATTTTGATAATCTCACACAAACCCTCCAACTCCCCAACAGATAAAGGCACAACAATATGTTTTAGAGCAAACCCACCTGACAGGAGCGGATAGCAGCAAGCTAACCTAAACAAGGTTCTACTGATACAACATGGCCGCCGCATGACGACTTTTAACCCCTGACCTTGAAATATATCCTAGTTTGGGTTCTGTGGGTTCTCTGGGTGTTCTAGGTGTTTTAACCGAACAATAATGTTTCAGCTTGACTTGGATTATCTCAACCCCAAACATTGGGAATTTGTGAAGGAGAATATTATAGAAGATTATGTAGTGTGTGTCTGCATGTTGTTGTACCTAAACTTCCTTTGGGTTCAAGGAATTGAGACCTGTGTTCCAGACTCACTATACATTAGGGCTAACAATCTATTTTAAACCCAAACTTATTAACACATAACCATACTTACCTACAGATATAAATATGTCCACACTATATTGACATGTTTACATTAAAGGCAGGTTTTTGCAGTCAGGACTCCTAATAAAAAGATGTATTATATTTGTTGACTTGTTTGGCCGTGAACCCGCAGTCGTATTAGAGTTCTACATCTTGCCATATTCATCCGGTTTCCTCATGAAACGACTGAACTCATTATTGATGTACAGCTCAAGGTATCTACGTTGTTCTTAATGCCTGTTTTTAAAAAATTTTGTTGACAGGTTGAAATAGCAGCAGTAACAGGAAGGAGTAGCTTAGGCTCCACCATTAGCACTGTAGAGGCTTTATAATATGGCCATGATGATGGTGATGAGGATTACAGTGATGATGATACCTGTCTTGTTAACCAGCCCAGTCAGTATTGTATAGAGAACTGTGTATCGTTGATTTCCTGTTAACCATTAACAATAGTAGAAGCATTGCTATGTTTGTTTACATTGTTCTGTGAGGTTAAAGGTTTATTGCAGATGATCTCTAATTAAAGTTGTCTGTGAAGCATCCTCTTTATGTATCCTAAAATAAACCAGGATCACATTTTAATGAATTCCTCTGGAGTTTTTGGTGTTCCTTATCACATGGTCCTGTTTGCCCTGGCTACAACAATGGAGAGGGGTGTGAGCGTTGTGTAGGTTTCTGACAGAGAGGTTTTCCACCAAAACACTATATTTCATTAACAGCCCATTTTTCTTTCATAGGATAAAAAAAGTAAACATCTTTAATGTGTTTTTAAAACAACAGCTTTATTTGTCTTTTTCTGACTCAATCTGAACCAGGAACGTCCCATTCAGTGGAACTGAGTTCAAACAGAAGCAGGGTTGTCGCATCAACAATTTGACAAAATAAACATTCTACAAAACATCATTATTTACAAACATCAGTCAATAACAACAAGATCCCAGCTTTCCTAATGAAAAGGTTTTACCTGACACAGGGACACTGAGGAGTCTGTCCAAACCCAAAACCCTGGGTAGAGGGGCTCAGTGAATGTGGTGTGGAATGTGTACAGGTGGGTCAGTGTGTCAGAGGAGACTCTGTAGAAGGACAGAGTGCCGGCTGGCCAGTCCAGATACACTCCTACTCTGTTGGAGTGGGGGGGATGGAAGAGGTATGTTAGTTTCCTTGTTATTGTGCCAGGCAGAGTAACTGTCATTAGAGGTCCATAGAGTCCAATACATGTTATTGGCTCCCAGCACACAGTCATTACTGTCTCCTCTCCTGCTGATTCCTTTATATGTCACTCCTATACGACCCCCCCCCCCCCCCACTCTACCTCCCAGTAACAGCGCCCAGTCAGGCCCTCTCTACACAGAATCTGGTCCCAGTAGTTAAATCTCTCTGGGTGATCAGGATACATATGATCCTCTTTCCCCCCAGTCACCTTCCTGTTCTCCTCAGACAGAGAGAGGTATCTGTATGCTGTGTTTGGATCCAGTGTGACATCACAGGCATCTGATAGGGAAGACCAATATTAGAAATCATCATTCACATCAGAATGTTAATCATCAAGGCCTTTTATGAAGACCGAATGATGTAATGTAATTATTACAATCTTACAGACAGACTGCTTGTAAATAGGTTTTTCTAGTCTCTTGTATTTTGGGGATTATAATTGATGTATATGACTATTACCGATGTCACTGTAGGTTTTTGCCGATAGTTCCTCTTTAATACAGTTATCAGACTGCCATCAATATGTTCTGTTTTTGTCTTTTAATCTCAAGTCTGATGATTTTGTGACATGGGGAGGCTGGTGAGGGGAGGACAGCTCATAATAATGGCTGGAATGGAGCACATGGAATGGCATCAAACACATGGAAACCATGTGTTGTGTTTGATACCATACCACTTTTCCGTTCCAGCCGTCCTCCCCAATTTAGGTGCCACAAACCTCCTGTGGTATGACTGGGGAGATGAAGATGGTATTGATCACAATTCACATCCCGGATGATTATCCAGACCTTTTATAAACTGCATTTATAAACTGGATTGATACATTGGCTGTGTTTACACAGACACCCTAAGAACCCAAATCTGATTCTCTTTTTTTATGACTGTCCACACACAGTTTTACATGTGACCCATATTAGATTTGCGCATCCATAACAGAGTTGGGGTGAATTCCACAAATTCAATTCCCTCTCCCTAAAAATTCCATCAATTCAATTTGAAATTCCAGAGCAGTTCTTTCAATTGAGTTAATTCAAGATCAAATTCCAATTCCTAATTCAATATTATGCCACTCAATTCAATTCTCTCCCTAGACCAATTCCCTGAATTTCAATTCTGTTCCTTGTTTCAACTCAAGCCAAACTCAACCCAACTACCTCAACTCATGGCAGGTTCCGAAGACAAACTTTGCCTTTAAAAAACTAAGAGGGAATATTCCCAGAGACCTTCTAAATGCACCCTGAAATAAAACTTTAAGGGATTTAGAGAATTTGCATTACATGTCAAATACATAAAATAATACCAAAATATGTTTTTGATATTAAGCTGTAAAACATCCTAAATATTAACCCCTACCAATAAGCGAATACCATTGATAAGTTAAAGCTGTTTAATATGAACAGCATGGAATAATGCTGAAAATGCAAAATACTCTATTCCACTGGAGACCAGGGTTCAATCCCAGTCTCCACCTTTCATGCAATTTCTCCCTCTTTATTCTCACAGCAAAAATACTACAGGTACAGTGTTGAATTCAACTCTGGAAAAAAAATGAGAGGATTATTAATCAAACTAAACATTTGTGTGGCATTGACTTTTAGTGTGTATAAACCTTCAGTGATACAGGGTATACGTAAATCAACAACAAAAAATAACTTTGCAAATCATCTTACTATAAGCAAAATGTCAGTTATAGAGTACAATTTCCATGTAAACACATAGAAATGTGTTGCATTTAAAGATACATGTAAACAAACAGAATCAGTTTGATTGGATACCTAGCCCTGTGCACAGAACCATGTTCACTGGATTCTGTACTGGGCTAAACACACTAAGAAAAGAGGGTTCCTCAAGGGTTCTTCAGGATGGGTGATGGTTCTATGTGGAATCCTTTGAGCCCTTCAATGGTTCTTTGCAGTTCACAAAAGGGTTCTTTGCTCTTTTAGTGATAATTAAAATGTAGGGGCAGCGGCTCAGAATATTTTGGGGTGTGGTTTTCTCACAGCTCTTTTTGTGCAAACGTGAGTGAGAGTGTCATTCCAATTTATCTAATCTGTTGTGTTATGCCATCACATGTTATATACAGTGGGGAGAACAAGTATTTGATACACTGCCGATTTCGTAGGTTTTCCTACTTACAAAGCATGTAGAGGTCTGTAATGTTTATCATAGGTACACTTCAACTGTGAGAGACGGAATCTAAAACAAAAATCCAGAAAATCACATTGTATGATTTTTAAGTAATTAATTTGCATTTTATTGCATGACATAAGTATTTGATACATCAGAAAAGCAGAACTTAATATTTGGTACAGAAACCTTTGTTTGCAATTACAGAGATCATACGTTTCCTGTAGGTCTTGACCAGGTTTGCACACACTGCAGCAGGGATTTTGGCCCACTCCTCCTTACAGACCTTCTCCAGATCCTTCAGGTTTCGGGGCTGTCGCTGGGCAATACGGACTTTCAGCTCCCTCCAAAGATTTTCTATTGGGTTCATGTCTGGAGATTGGCTAGGCCACTCCAGGACCTTGAGATGCTTCTTACGGAGCCACTCCTTAGTTGCCCTGGCTGTGTGTTTCGGGTCGTTGTCATGCTGGAAGACCCAGCCACGACCCATCTTCAATGCTCTTACTGAGGGAAGGAGGTTGTTGGCCAAGATCTCGCGATACATGGCCCCACCCATCCTCCCCTCAATACGGTGCAGTCGTCCTGTCCCCTTTGCAGAAAAGCATCCCCAAAGAATGATGTTTCCACCTCCATGCTTCACGGTTGGGATGGTGTTCTTGGAGTTGTACTCATCCTTCTTCTTCCTCCAAACACGGCGAGTGGAGTTTAGACCAAAAAGCTCTATTTTTGTCTCATCAGACCACATGACCTTCTCCCATTCCTCCTCTGGATCATCCAGATGGTCATTGGCAAACTTCAGACGGGCCTGGACATGCGCTGGCTTGAGCAGGGGGACCTTGCGTGCGCTGCAGGATTTTAATCCATGACGGTGTAGTGTGTTACTAATGGTTTTCTTTGAGACTGTGGTCCCAGCTCTCTTCAGGTCATTGACCAGGTCCTGCCGTGTAGTTCTGGGCTGATCCCTCACCTTCCTCATGATCATTGATGCCCCACGAGGTGAGATCTTGCATGGAGCCCCAGACCGAGGGTGATTGACCGTCATCTTGAACTTCTTCCATTTTCTAATAATTGTGCCAACAGTTGTTGCCTTCTCACCAAGCTGCTTGCCTATTGTCCTGTAGCCCATCCCAGCCTTGTGCAGGTCTACAATTTTATCCCTGATGTCCTTACACAGCTCTCTGGTCTTGGCCATTGTGGAGAGGTTGGAGTCTGTTTGATTGAGTGTGTGGACAGGTGTCTTTTAAACAGGTAACGAGTTCAAACAGGTGCAGTTAATACAGGTAATGAGTGGAGAACAGGAGGGCTTCTTAAAGAAAAACGAACAGGTCTGTGAGAGCCGGAATTCTTACTGGTTGGTAGGTGATCAAATACTTATGTCATGCAATAAAATGCAAATTAATTACTTAAAAATCATACAATGTGATTTTCTGGATTTTTGTTTTAGATTCCGTCTCTCACAGTTGAAGTGTACCTATGATAAAGATTACAGACCTCTACATGCTTTGTAAGTAGGAAAACCTGCAAAATCGGCAGTGTATCAAATACTTGTTCTCCCCACTGTATGACGATGACAGTGTTTTGTGTAAGACTCACATATGGCCTTGTGTCAACTGACAACGGTTGATTAAGTCAGTGGTTCTCAATGTTCTCCTCAGGGACCCCCAGCTGTTCCAGAGCTACCACACCTGATTTAACACAATATATAATATCTATGGAATTTTAACAGTAATATGGCTAACCAGAATAAAAAACCTGGTATGGTTCTTCTTCTTTGAGATTGATGAAGGTTCTATAAAGAACCATAAAAATGGTTCTATATAGCACCAAAAAGGGTTGTAACATTTACATTTAAGTTATTTAGCAGACGCTCTTATCCAGAGCGACTTACAAATTAACCATAGTGGTACCCTTTTTTGGTGCTATATAGAACCTTTTTTGAATGGTTCTTTATAGAACCTTATGAAAGGGTTCTTTATAGAACCTTATGAAAGGGTTCTTTATAGAACCTTATGAAAGGGTTCTTTATAGAACCTTATGAAAGGGTACTTTATAGCACCTTATGAAAGGGTTCTTTATAGCACCTTATGAAAGGGTTCTTTATAGAACCGTATGAAAGGGTTCTTTATAGAACCTTATGAAAGGGTTCTTTATAGCACCATACAGGTTTCCCTGTAAACAATGGCTTGATTTCTTTTGATATTACGTTAATAAAGTTTAGAAACTTTTGTGAAGTTGTGGTGTGGCTATTGGTCTATTATACTGCAGAACTACGATATGAAGGCAGTGTGCACCGGCGCTCCAACTGACTCTGACAGTTGAACTTGAGGTGAGGAAGAGTGTTTTAGGCCTAACTGAGTTACTCCTATAATCTAACAATATAATGCTTATCTTTATATACAAAAATCCTGATAGAAAATGTACGAATTAGACTCCTTCTGTACGCCTATATCTGTATAGCAGACGCAGTAGCCATCTGACATAAAGAATGTTGGTGTTGTAGCATGCCACCAGCATACCTCTCTCTCTGGGGCTATACCTAAGCTTCTCTTCCTTTATATATATTTTTTAATATTCATATCATACAGTGGACTCCTAAGCCGATAGGCCTATGCATGCAACGCCCTGATGCATTTAGTGCTCAAATCTCCAACAGCTGAACCGTGAGGTGAACAATTATTGTTTTAGGAAAGTAAAAACCAATAAAACAATAGACTATAAAGTTTAGAATATGCTACACATCAATTGAAAACACAAGGAATAGTGTTTTTGTAATTTGCTATAAGCTGTTTTTAAGGGCATGTAAATGTGGCTCATTTGGCCAATATCGCTCATTTACTGATGGTACTGGCTGTGTGGGTGGACGCCCTAATAGTTTATTCATCCAATGGGAGGGGAGATAGTAGACAGTGGGAGGGGGAGCCTACTAGTGTGTCTCCTGAGTGGCGCAGTGGTCTAGCTGTGCCACTAGAGATCCTGGTTCAAATCCAGGCTCTGTCGCAGCCGGCCGCGACCGGGAGACTCATGGGCGGCGCACAATTGGCCTAGCGTTGTCCAGGGTAGGGGAGGGAATGGCCGGCAGGGATGTAGCTCAGTTGATAGAGCATGGCGTTTGCAACGCCAGGGTTGTGGGTTCGATTCCCACGGGGGACCAGTATGAAAAAAATATATAAAATATGTATTCACTAACTGTAAGTCGCTCTGGATAAGAGCGTCTGCTAAATGACTAAAATTCTCCCCTCCCACTGTCTACTATCACCCCCTCCCACTGTCTACTATCTTCCCCCTCCCACTGTCTACTATCTCCACTGTCTACTAGCTCCCCTCCCACTGTCTACTAGCTCCCCTCCCACTATCTCCCACTGTCTACTATCTCCCCTCTCCCACTGTCTACTATCTCCCACTGTCTACTAGCTCCCCTCCCACTATAAATCAGACCATCCTGAACTAAAATCAACTTTGAAGTATAGGTTATTCTTCCCAGCAGCCAATACTCACATTTCTTCAGCCCTGGTATGATTCTGCACTTTTCACCATTTTCAATGCTGAAGGAGAATCAAATAGACAGTAAAACACAGACACACACACACACACACGTAATAGACACACAAAAATAAATACACTACCAGTCAAAAGTTTGGACACACCTACTCATTCAAGGGTTTTTCTTTCTTTTTACGTTGTAGAATAATAGTGAAGACATCAAAACTATGAAATTACACATATGGAATCATGTAGTAACCAAACATTTTTTACAAATCAAAATATATTTTATATTTCAGATTCTTCAAATAGCCACCCTCTCAACCAGCTTCATGAGGTAGTCACCTGAAATGCATTTCAATTAACAGTTGTGCCTTCTTAAAAGTTAGTTTGTGGAATTTCTTTCTTTCTTAATGCGTTTGAGACAATCAGTTGTGTTGTGACAAGGTAGGGGGGGTATACAGAAGATAGCCCTATTTGGTAAAAGACCAAGTCCATATTATGGCAAGAACAGCTCAAATAAGCAAAGAGAAACGACAGTCCATCATTGCTTTAAGTCATGAAGGTCAGTCAATACGGAACATTTCAAGAACTTTGAAAGTTTCTTCAAGTGCAGTCGCAAAAACCATCAAGCGCTATGATGAAACTGGCTCTCATGAGGACCGCCACAGGAATGGAAGACCCAGAGTTACCTCTGCTGCAGAGGATAAGTTCATTAGAGTTACCAGCCTCAGAAATTGCAGCCCAAATAAATGCTTCACAGAGTTCAAGTCACAGACACATCTCAACATCAACTGTTCAGAGAGGACTGTGTGAATCAGGCCTTCATGGTCGAATTCCTGGAAAGAAACCACTACTAAAGGACACCAATAAGAAGAAGAGACCTGCTTGGGCCAAGAAACACGAGCAATGGACATTAGACCGGTGGAAATTTGTCCTTTGGTCTGGAGTCCAAATTGGAGATTTTTGGTTCCAACCGCCATGTCTTTGTGAGACGCGGTGTGGGTGAACGGATGATCTCCGCATGTGTAGTTCCCACCGTAAAGCATGGAGGAGGAGGTGTTATGGTGCTTTGCTGGTGACACTGTCTGTGATTTATTTAGAATTCAAGGCACACTTAACCAGCATGGTTACCACAGCATTCTGCAGCGATACGCCATCCCATCTGGTTTGGGCTTAGTGGGACTAAAATTTGTTTTTTTAACAGGACAATGACCCAACACACCTCCAGGCTGTGTAAGGGCTATTTTACCAAGAAGAAGAGTGATGGAGTGCTGCATCAGATGACCTGGCCTCCACAATCCCCCGACCTCAACCCAGTTGAGATGGTTTGGGATGAGTCGAACGGCAGACTGAAGGAAAAGCAGCCAACAAGTGTGCAGCACATGTGGGAATTCCTGTAAGACTGTTGGAAAAGCATTCCAGGTGAACCTGGTTGAGAGAACGCCAAGAGTGTGAAAAGCTGTCATCAAGGCAAAGGGTGGCTATTTGAATAATCTCAAATATAAAATATATTTTGATTTGTTTAACACTTATTTGGTTACTACATGATTCCATATGTGTTATTTCATAGTTTTGATGTCTTCACTATTGCTCTACAATGTAGAAAATAGTGAAAAATAAAGAAAAACCCTTGAATGAATAGGTGTGTCCAAACTTTTGACTGATAGTGTATGTACATTACGGACATTCAGATTCTGTGAGACAAAGAAAGAGCTCCAGACTGGTACATGTCCTAACTTAACTGTCCTAACTTAACTGTCCTAACTTAACTGTCCTAACTTAACTGTTATCATACTGGTTATCAGTTAAATGGACGTTTTGGCCCACAATAAATCATATAATTTTACACAAGAAAATTGTCTATGTTACATAACACACATTAGTGATTGACATAAGTTATCAACTTACTCAAGGTTCCCCAGTCTCCAGTGTGAATCCTCCAGTCCTGCAGAGAGCAGCTCCACTCCTGAGTCTCCTGGGTGATTGTAGCTCAGGTCCAGCTCTCTCAGGTGGGAGGGGTTTAACCTCAGTGCTACGACCAGAGAAACACAGCCTTACTCTGTGACCAGACAGCCTGACAGCCTGCAGAGTTAAACATTATTTAACCACACACTGACTAAACACCAGACAATACAACCTTATTCTATTCTCAGATGCTGTAAACCAGGTCCAGCTCCTGTTTGCTGTAAACCAGGTCCAGCTCTAGTTTGCTGTAAACCAGGTCCGGCTCTGGCTTGCTGTAAACCAGGTCCGGATCCTGTTTGCTGTAAACCAGGTCCAGCTCCTGTTTGCTGTAAACCAGATCCAGCTCCTGTTTGCTGTAAACCAGGTCCGGTTCTAGTTTGCTGTAAACCAGGTCCAGCTCTAGTTTGCTGTAAACCAGGCCAGGCTCTAGTTTGCTGTAAACCAGGTCCGGCTCTAGTTTGTTGTAAACCAGATCAGGCTCTAGTTTGCTGTAAACTAGGTCCAGCTCTAGTTTGCTGTAAACCAGATCTGGCTCTAGTTTGCTGTAAACCAGGTCCAGCTCCTGTTTGCTGTAAACCAGGTCCAGCTCTAGTTTGCTGTAAACCAGGTCCGGCTCTGGCTTGCTGTAAACCAGGTCCGGATCCTGTTTGCTGTAAACCAGGTCCAGCTCCTATTTGCTGTAAACCAGGTCCAGCTCCTGTTTGCTGTAAACCAGGTCCGGCTCTAGTTTGCTGTAAACCAGGTCCAGGTCTAGTTTGCTGTAAACCAGGTCCGGCTCTAGTTTATTGTAAACCAGGTCCAGCTCTAGTTTGTTGTAAACCAGGACAGGCTTTAGTTTGTTGTAAACCAGGTCCGGCTCTAGATTGTTGTAAACCAGGTCCAGCTCCTGTTTGCTGTAAACCAGGTCAGGCTCTAGTTTCCTGTAAACCAGGTCCGGCTTTAGTTTGCTGTAAACCATGTCCAGCTCTAGTTTGTTGTAAACCAGGTCAGGCTCTAGTTTGTTGTAAACCAGGTCAGGCTCTAGTTTGCTGTAAACCAGGTCCGGATCTAGTTTGTTGTAAACCAGGTCCAGCTCTAGTTTGCTGTAAACCAGGTCCAGCTCTAGTTTGCTGTAAACCAGGTCAGGCTCTAGTTTGCTGTAAACCAGGTCAGGCTCTAGTTTGTTGTAAACCAGGTCCAGCTCTAGTTTGCTGTAAACCAGGTCCAGCTCTAGTTTGCTGTAAACCAGGTCAGGCTCTAGTTTGCTGTAAACCAGGTCTGGCTCTAGTTTGAGACTGATACAGTCTAACAGCATGCAGAGTTGAACATTATTTAATCACACAGTGTTGCTCTCTAGTGGTGTAAACCAGGTCAGGCTCTAGTTTGCTGTAAACCAGGTCCAGCTCTAGTTTGCTGTAAACCAGGTCAGGCTCTAGTTTGTTGTAAACCAGGTCCAGCTCTAGTTTGCTGTAAACCAGGTCCAGCTCTAGTTTGCTGTAAACCAGGTCAGGCTCTAGTTTGCTGTAAACCAGGTCCGGCTCTAGTTTGAGACTGATACAGTCTAACAGCATGCAGAGTTGAACATTATTTAATCACACACTGTTGCTCTCTAGTGGTGAAAATTAGAAATGGCAGCTCTTTATTCAGACTAGACAACCATTTTCTCCTCTTATTCTCAGATGCTCTAAACATAGACAATTTAACAACATGTCACGTCCCTGACAGACCTGGATTGAAATAGTGTCTGTTTTTCTTTCAAATAGGTTTAGACTTGCTATAAAACATGAGGTTTAATGAAAATCTTGTTTAATTCAGCTAAACTTTGTATTTAGATATTTGTTTCCTTACCTTGAAAGCAGTCTATGTATAAGGAAAGACTGCAGTAAACAATTAGCTGTTGTTAAGCCACTGACAACAAACGCTAATAATAACATTTTCAGCCCAAAACCCGATGTTAGTCAATCTCCTCCATTGAGCATGCACTGTAAAAATGTTCCTGTTGTTTTTACAGGCCAGTTGCCTGTAAGTTACCGTACCATATTTTATGGTGTCCAATATTGTTACTGTAATATTAATGAGAGCATTAGTGAGGTCGGGCACTGATGTTGGGCGATTAGCAGTCAGCGTTTCAATTCATCCCAAAGGTGTTTCATGGGGTTGAGGTCAGGGCTCTGTGCAGGCCAGTCAAGTTCTTCCACACCGATCTCGACATAGCATTTCTGTATGGACCACACATTGTGCACGGGGGCATTGTCATGCTGAAACAGGAAAGGGCTTTCCCCAAATGTTTGCCACAAAGTTGGAAGCACAGAATCGTCTAGAATGTAATTGTATTAGGATTAAGATTTCCCTTCACTGGAACTAAGGGGCCTAGCCCGAACCATGAAAAACCGCCACAGACCATTATTCCTCCTCCACCAAACTTTACAGTTGGCACTATGCATTGGGGCAGGTAGCGTTCTCCTGGCATCCGCCAAACCCAGATTAGTCCGTCAGACTGCCAGATGGTGAAGCATGACTCATCACTCCAGAGAACGCGTTTCCACTGCTCCAGAGTCCAATGGCGGCGTGTTTTACACCACTCCAGCCGACGCTTGGCCTTGCGCATGGTGATGTTAGGCTTGTGTGCAGCTGTTCGGCCATGGAAACCTATTTCATGAAGCTCCCGACGAACAGTTATTTTGCTGACGTTGCTTCCAGAGGCAGTTTGGAACTCGGTAGTGAGTTTTGCAACCGAGAACCCGCTACGAGCTTCAGCAGTCGGCGGTCCTGTTTTGTGAGCTTGTGTGGCCTACCACCTCGTGGCTGAGCCGTTGTTGCTCCTAGACGTTTCCACTTCACAATAACAGCACTTACAGTTGACCGGGGAAGCTCTAGCAGAGCAGAAATTTGACCAACTGACTTGTTGGAAAGGTGGCATCCTATCACTGTGCCACGTTGAAAGTCAATGAGCTCTTCAGTAAAGCCATTCTACTGCCAATGTTTGTCTATGGAGATTGCATGGCGGCGTGCTCGATTTTATACACCTGTAGTGTGACTGAAATAGCAGAATCCACTAATTTGAAGGGGTGTCCACATACTTTTGTATATATAGTGTCCGTTAATTAGCCAGAAACAACAATATCATGCAACCTCTAATGGTGAAAAAAAAATTTGGGCGCTCCAAAAAATACGGTACGGTACTGTATTCTGTGGGGTGGAATTACAGTACCATTAGAAATACAGTAATTATTTCCCTTCCCACAACTTTTTCCCACAATGTACCATAATTTACAGTATGCTGCAGTATAATTCTTATACCTTATTACACCTTATGGAACAGCTGGGACTGTGAAGAGACACACACACAGGCACAGACACACATACACATGACAAGACATGGACTCTACATACACGTACACGTTGTTGTATTGTAGATATGTGGTAGTAGAGTAGTGGCCTGAGGGAACACAAAGTGTTGTGAAAAGTGTTATGAAATGTCATGTCATGTAATATTTATTATTGTATATAACTGCCTTAATGTTGCTGGACCCCAGGGGAGTAGCTGCTGCCTTGGCAGGAACTAATGGGGATCCATAATAAACCCCAGAAAGAGTAGCTGCTGCCTTGGCAGGAACTAATGGGGATCCATAATAAACCCCAGGAAGAGTAGCTGCTACCTTGGTAGGAACTAATGAGGATCCATAATAAACCCCAGGAAGAGTAGCTGCTGCCTTGGCAGGAACTAATGGGGATCTATAATAAACCCCAGGAAGAGTAGCTGCTGCCTTGGCAGGAACTAATGGGGATCCATAATAAAACCCAGGAAGAGTAGCTGCTTCCTTGGCAGGAACTAATGGGGATCTATAATAAAACCCAGGAAGAGTAGCTGCTGCCTTGGCAGGAACTAATGGGGATCCATAATAAACCCCAGGAAGAGTAGCTGCTGCCTTGGCAGGAACTAATGGGGATCCATAATAAAAACCCAGGAAGAGTAGCTGCTGCCATTACAGGAACTAATGGGGATCCATAATAAACCCCAGGAAGAGTAGCTGCTGCCTTGTCAGCAGCTAATGGGGATCCTTAATAAATACAAATACAAATGCTTTTTACTGTATTTTACTGTTGATAAATGTAAAAATGTACCATAAATCACAGCTTTCCATTACAGTGTAATATTCGGTGTAATTAATTTTGTAAATCATATAAATGTTGTACATGCCTTGTTTGGTTGGTTCACTTGAGACCTTGATGTCTTTCAATCCTATCAATCCCATAATGCTGTGCGGTTACAGTAATGTACTGTTAAAACAAAGTTTATTTGGAATTTACGGTATCATTTACTGTTTACGCCTAAAATAATTAATACGGTACTTTACTGTTAGTTTTATTGTATAATACTGTCAAAACAACAAGAACGTTTTACAATGTGTTATAAAAGGTAATGCCCAAATCATATCTTCAATTGATTTTGTTGCTCAATGACTTGGTATAAAATATTTTTGTAGATTATTCAGGTATGAAAACAAAACCAAAGTGTGGATTGCAGTCACTCCTTGTCCATAGATTGCTGTCAAGGAAACAAATATCTAAACATGTGAATTTACTAAACTATTCCAAACACAGGACTGTTGTACAGGGGATTTGTGGCCAGAAAATCACAGATTTTCTCTGTGAGGTTGCATCTTCTAAGCCTACATATAAAATCAAATGCATGTCACACAAATATACAGTGCCTTACAAAAGTATTAATCCCCCTTGGCATTTTTCCTATTTTGTTGCATTACAACCTGTAATTTAAATGGATTTTTATTTGGATTTCATGTAATGGACATACACAAAATAGTCCAAATTGGTGAAGTGAAATAAAAAAATAACTTGTTTCAAAAAATTCTAAAAAATAAATAATGGAAAAGTGGTGTGAGCATATGTATTCACCCCCTTTGCTATGAAGCCCCTAAATAAGATCTGGTGCAACCAATTATATTCAGAAGTCATATAATTAGTTAAATAAAGTCCCCCTGTATGCAATCTAAGTGTCACATGATCTGTCACATGATCTCAGTATATATACACCTGTTCTGAAAGGCCCCAGAGGCTGCAACACCACTAAGCAACGGGCACCACCAAGCAAGCGGCACCATGAAGACCAAGGAGCTCTCCAAACAGGTCAGGGACAAAGTTGTGGAGAAGTACAGATCAGGGTTGGGTTATAAAAAAATATCACCATATTCCATTATTAAAAAATGGAAAGAATATGGCACCACAACAAACCTGCCAAGAGAGGGCCGCCCACCAAAACTCACGGACCAAGCAAGGAGGGCATTAATCAGAGAGGCAACTAAGAGACCAAAGATAACCCTGAAGGAGCTGCAAAGCTCCACAGCGGAGATTGGAGTATCTATCCATATGACCACTTTAAGCCGTACACTCCACAGAGCTGGGCTTTACGGAAGAGTGGCCAGAAAAAAGCCATTGCTTAAAGAAAAAAATAAGCAAACACGTTTGGTGTTCGCCGAAAGGCATGTGGGAGACTCCCCAAACATATGGAAGAAGGTACTCTGGTCAGATGAGACTAAAATTGAGGTTTTTGGTCATCAATGAAAACGTTATGTCTGGCGCAAACCCAACACCTCTCATCACCCCGAGAACACCATCCCCACAGTGAAGCATGGTGGTGGCAGCATCATGCTGTGGGGATGTTTTTCATCGGCAGGGACTGGGAAACTGGTCAGAATTGAAGGAATGATGGATGGCGCTAAATACAGGGAAATTCTTGAGGGAAACCTGTTTCAGTGTTCCAGAGATTTGAGACTGGGACGGAGGTTCACCTTCTAGCAGGACAATTACCCTAAGCATACTGCTAAAGCAACACTCGAGTGGTTTAAGGGGAAACATTTAAATGTCTTGGAATGGCCTAGTCAAAGCCCAGACCTCACTCCAATTGAGGTCCGGAGACATTTGAAACCCCACCTCTTTAAGGAATACCTGGGATAGGATAAAGTAATCCTTCTACCCCCCCCCCCCCCCCCAAAAGAAAAAAATTGTAAAGTGGTTATCCCACTGGCTATAATTTGTAAGTCGCTAAATGACGTAAATGTAAATGTAAGACTTAAAGATTGCTGTACACCAGCAGAACCCATCCAACTTGAAGGAACTGGAGCAGTTTTGCCTTGAAGAACGTGCAAAAATCCCAGTGGCTAGATGTGCCAAGCTTATAGAGACATACCCCAAGAGACTTGCAGCTGTAATTGCTGCAAAAGGTGGCTCTACAAAGTATTGACTTTGGGGGGGTGAATAGTTATGCACGCTCAAGTTTTCAGTTTCTTTGTCTTATTTCTTGTTTGTTTCGCAATAAAAAACATTTTGCATCTTCAAAGTGGTAGACATGTTGTGTAAATCAAATGATACAAATCCATTTTAATTCAAGGTTGTAAGGCAACAAAATAGGAAAAATGCCAAGGGGGGTGAATACTTTCGCAAGCCACTGTATTGTACCAAACACATAGGTTGAGACTGTCCATTATAAAACATGTGGTTCTAATAAACTATCATTTGTTGAACTAATACAGACTACTAACCTCAGTCTCTCCAGTTTACAGTGTGGATTCTCCAGTCCAGCAGAGAGCAGCTTCAATCCTGAATCCTTCAGGTCATTGTCACTCAGGTCCAACTCTCTCAGGTGGGAGGGGTTTAACCTCATTGCTGCGACCAGAGAAACACAGCCTTCCTCTGTGACCAGACAGCCTGACAGCCTGCATAGAGATTACATTTGAAGGGTTCAAGGGGGCCTCCTTGATGATCACACTTCTAACAAGTCCTCTGTAGCTCAATTGGTAGAGCATGGGTAGTGGGTTCGATCCCCGGGACCATCCACACGTAAAAATCTATGCACGCATGACTGTAAGTCGCTTTGGATAAAAGCGTCTGCTAAATGGCATATTATATTATTATAAGTCTCATTCCAATTCACAGAACCTCAAGTTTAAAACCTAACCACAATGTATACTGTATATGGTCAGTCTAATCACATACGGTATGGTGAGTAAAATGAAAGATTACAAGCCAGATTTTAATTGGGTAGCTTGGGAACAGTGAAAGTTAAGTTAAATGGAAACTAAGAAGATTAGGAGAACATTGATCTCTGTAGACATGTGGATTGAAGACAAAACACAAAGATTTACTGACCTCCTGAATCCTGCAGGTTGTTGTCACTCAGGTCCAACTCTCTCAGGTGGGAGGGGTTGAGATTTGAGGCCAGGAATTCACAGCTTTTCTCTGTGAGGTTACATCCTCTAACTCTACATGAACACCAAAAAGACTAAATAATCAGCATGTCACATAAATATACTGTACAAGTTGAAGTTTGGGAACAATGACATTGAATTTCAGCTGACACCAAACACATTAGTTTGATACTGTCCGCTATAAACATATGGTTCTAATGAACTATCACAAGTACAGGAATACTGACCTCAGTGTCTCCAGTTTACAGTGTGGATTATCCAGTCCAGCAGAGAGCAGCTTCACTCATGAATCCTGCAGGTTGTTTTCACTCACATCCAGCTCTTTCAGGTTTGAGGAGTTGAGATTTGAAGCAAAAAAATCACAACTTTTCTCTGTGATGTTGCATCTAAGAAGCCTATTTGAAAAGTAAAAAGACGAAATGATCAGCGTGTCACATAAATATGTACAACATTTTAATATTCACTAAACCTTGGTTCAATGTGGAACCATAATGACGCAAAGAACCCATTGCAGTTCAGAAAAGGGTTCTTCCCTTTTTTTAGTGATAATAAAAATGTAGGGGCGGTGGCTCATTAGAATATTTTGTGGCGTGGTTTGCGCACAGCTCTTTTTGTGCAACCGTGAGAGTGTAATTCCAGTTGATCTAATCAGTTGTGTTATGCCATTCCATGCTAAATATGACTATGGCCAGTAACTAATGTGTTATCATTTACACACTGTATCACGTTTCTTTAGTATGCCTCAGTGTGCGTTTTCGGCAGTTCTTACTTCCGCCACTAGAGGGACGATTTCTTGGGGTCAGTACTCACGAAGTTGTTGACTGTTTTTGTGCTTGCCATTTAGCTAGCAGTTGTCAGCTGTTAGCAGACAATGGCTAGCAGGTTCTTACTGGCGATAACAATTGATGATTGTCATCATTTTGAGTCATTATTGAATTATTTAATTTAACAAATCAAACTTTAAACCTTGTAAACAAGTCATGGTAATTCATGGTAACGTTGTAAACAATTAATTTAGACCGGGCGTTTATTTGAAACAGGCGTTTATTTGCTGAAATGTGTGCCTTTGCCCAGCTATTAAAAGCTACAGTCATTGATTAAAAGGGACAGGTGGCTATTTGAGACTGGGAGTTGAATTGAAGTTTTACGGTATGTAGACACTGGAATATGAGGTTGAAAAGTGGTGGAATTGCCCTTTAACTCAGCCTGAAAGAGAATGACAGTTATCTGGAAATTGAACTTTACATAAGAAACTTTACTTTAGTCCTTCACTGTCTAATGTCTCAGAATGAACACTTGAATCTAGTTATTTGAATCGGTTTAGCTGATTGACTGTCCACACTGTTTAAAGATGAAGTAATATGTTGATTAACTGTCCACACTGTTTAAAGATGAAGTAATTGTGACGAGGTGTGAATGAAGGAGTCAGGCGCAGGAGGTAAAAGTCCAGAGTTTATTCCGTTTACATAAATCAAACGCCCCAAGCGTCAAACGAAACTATTACAAGTGAAAACATCCACCTTGGCATAAACACAGTGAATAGTAGCTCAACCGAGCTACACGCTCTCACAACAAACAATCACTCACAAAGACAAGGGGAACACTTATACACATACTAATTAGGGGAATGAGCACCAGGTGTGTGTGATTGACAAGACATGACAAGTGGAGTGATGAGAATGGGATTCGCAGTAGCTAGTACTCCGGTGACGATGAATGCCGAAGCCTGCCCGAACCAGGGGGGGGGGCAGCCTCGGCGGAAGTCGTGACAGTAATATGTTGATTAACTGTCCACACTGTTTAAAGATTAAGTAATATGTTGATTAAATGTTCACACACTGTTTAAAGATGATGAAGTAATATGTTGATTAACTGTCCACACTGTTTAAAGATGAAGTAATATGTTGATTAACTGTCCACACTGTTTAAAGATGAAGTAATATGTTGCAATACTGATCATTGCAACAACAACAAAAATCGAGCACACACGATTTTTCCTCTGCACATTTATTGTCAACGTTTCGGTACAATACTTTCTTTTCTAGTCTTGCCCTAAACTGCAAGACGACAATAACTGCAGACAAAACGATTTCTTCTTTTTTATTTAATGATCAGTATTGCAACATATTACTTCCTCATCTTTAAATAGTGTGTGGACAGTTAAATGACAATAACCTTGATGACAATAAATGTTCAAAGGTAAAATCGTGTATGTGGGAGTTATAAAAAAATATATATTATTCTACAATGTCGATTTTGGTGCAGTAACTCCAAGCCCCACTAATGACAATGGCATCGTCTTAACCTTTCCTCATTAATGTCTTCTCATGTCCTACTATAGCCGCCCACCTGTATTCTCTCACCTGGGGCTTTGAAATATCAATAAATATCTGTGAATAAATATACACTGAACAAAAATATAAACGCAAGCAGTGGTGGTCCCATGTTTCATGAGCTGAAATAAAAGATCCCAGAAATGTTCCATGCACACAAAAAGCTTATTTCTATCAAATCCCTGTTAGTGAGCATTTCTCCTTTGCCAAGATAATCCATCCACCTGACAGGTGTGGCATATCAAGAAGCTGATTAAACAGCATGATCATTACATAGGTTCACCTTGTGCTGGGGACCACAAAAGGCCACTCTAAAATGTGGAGTTTTGTCACACAACACAATGCCACAGATGTCTCAAGTTTTGAGGGAGCGGCAACCGAAGAACTTCTGCACAAACTGTCAGAAACCGTATTGGGGAAGCTAATCTGAGTGCTCGTCGTCCTCACCAGGGTCTTGACCTGACTGCAGTTCGGTGTCGTAACCGACTTCAGAGGGCAAATACTCACCTTCAATGGCCACTGGCACGTTGGAGAAGTGTGCTCTTCATGGATGAATCCCGGTTTCAACTGTACCGGGCAGAAGTCGTTTTACATTTTAGTCATTTAGCAGACGCTCTTATCCAGAGCGACTTACAGGAGCAATTAGAGTTACAGTTGAAGTCTGAAGTCTACATACACCTAGCCATGTAGCCATGTAGCCATGTAGCTATGTATGTAGCCATACAGTTGGCCATACAGCTATGTAGCCATGTAGCCATGTAGCTATGTATGTAGCCATACAGCTATGTAGCCATGTAGCTATGTAGCCATGTAGCTATGTAGCCATGTATCTACAGTTGAAGTTGGAAGTTTGCATACACCTTAGCCAAATACATTTAAACTCAGTTTTTCACAATCCCTGACATTTAATCCTAGTAAAAATTCCCTGTCTTAGGTCAGTTAGGATCACCACCTTATTTTAAGAATGTGAAATAATAGTAGAGAAAATGATTTATTTCAGCTTTTATTTCTTTCATCACATTCCCAGTGGGTCAGAAGGTACACATACACTCAATTAGTATTTGGTAGCATTGCCTTTAAATTGTTTAACTTGGGTCAAACGTTTCGGGTAGCCTTCCACATGCTTCCCACAATAAGTTGGGTGAATTTTGGCCCATTGCTAATGACAGAGCTGGTGTAACTGAGTCAGGTTTGTAGGCCTCCTTGCTCGCAGACGCTTTTTCAGTTCTGCCCACACATGTTCTATAGGATTGAGGTCAGGGCTTTGTGATGGCCACTCCAATACCTTGACTTTGTTGTCCTTAAGCCATTTTGCCACAACTTTGGAAGTATGCTTGGGGTCATTGTCCATTTGGAAGACCCATTTGCGACCAAGCTTTAACTTCCTGACTGATGTCTTGAGATGTTGCTTCAATATATCCACATAATTTTCCTTCCTCATGATGACATCTATTTTGTGAAGTGCACCAGTCCCTCCTGCAGCAAAGCACCCCCACAGCATGAAGCTGCCACCCCCGTGCTTCACGGTTGGGATGGTGTTCTTTGGCTTGCAAGCGTTCCCCTTTTTCCTCCAAACATAACGATGGTCATTATGGCCAAATAGTTCTATTTTTGTTTCATCAGACCAGAGGACATTTCTCCAAAAAGTACGATCTTTGTCCCCATGTGCAGTTGCAAACCGTAGTCTGGCTTTTTTATGGCGGTTTTGGAGCAGTGGCTTCTTCCTTGCTGAGGGGCCTTTCAGGTTATGTCGATATAGGACTCGTTTCACTGTGGATAGAGATACTTTTGTACCGGTTTCCTCCAGCATCTTCACAAGGTCCTTTGCTGTTGTTCTGGGATTGATTTGCACCAAAGTACGTTCATCTCTAGGAGACAGAACGCGTCTCCTTCCTGAGCAGTATGACGGCTGCGTGGTCCAATGGTGTTTATACTTGCGTACTATTGTTTGTACAGATGAACGTGGTACCTTCAGGCGTTTGGAAATTGCTCCCAAGGATGAACCAGACTTGTGGAGGTCTACAATTTTGTTTCTGAGGTCTTGGCTGATTTCTTTTGATTTTCCCATGATGTCAAGCAAAGAGGCACTGAGTTTGACATAAGGCCTTGAAATACATCCACAGGTACACCGTTAATTGACTCAAATGATGTCAATTAGCCTATCAGAAGCTTCTAAAGCCATGACATAATTTTCTGGAATTTTCCAAGCTGTTTAAAGGCACAGTCAACTTAGTGTATGTAAACTTCTGACCCACTGGAATTGTGATACAGTGAATTTTAAGTGAAATCATCTGTCTGTAAACAATTGTTGGAAAAATTACTTGTGTCACGCGCAAAGTAGATGTCCTAACCGACTTGCCAAAACCATAGTTTGTTAACAAGAAATGTGTGGAGTTGTTGAAAAACGAGTTTTAATGACTCCAACCTAAGTGTATGTAAACTTCACGACTTCAACTGTAAGTGCCTTGCTCAAGGGCACATCAACAGATTGTTACCCTAGTGGTCTCTGGGATTTGAACCAGTGACCTTTTGATTACTGGCCCATTGCTCTTAACCGCTAGGCTACCTGCCGCCCTGTTGTGTGGGTGAGCGGTTTACTAATGTCAACGTTGAGAACAGAGTGACCCATGGTGGCATGGGCTGGCATAAGCTACGGACAACAAACACAATTGCATTTAATCGATGGCAATTTGAATGCACAGAGATACCGTGATGAGATCCTGAGGCCCATTGTCGTGCCATTCATCTGCAGCCATCACCTCATATTTTAGCATGATAATGGCCCCATGTCGCAAGGAACTGTACACAATTCAGAAGCCGAACATTTCCCAGTTCCATGGCCTGCATACTCACCAGCATGTTTGGGATGCTCTGGATCGACGTGTACGACAGCATGTTCCAGTTCCTGCCAATATCCAGCAACTTTGCACAGCTATTGAAGAGGAGTGGGACAACATTCCACAGGCCACAATCAACAGCCTGATCAACTCTATGCGAAGGAGATGTGATGCTGCATGAGGCAAATGGTGGTCACACCAGATACTGACTGGTTTTCTGATCGACATCCCTACTTTTTTTTTGCGGTATCTGTAACCAACAGATGCATATCTGTATTCCCAGTCATGTGATTTCCATAGATTAGGGCTTAGTGAATTTATTTCAATTGACTGATTTCCTTAAATGAACTGTAACTCAGTAAAATCTTTGAAATTGTTGCATGTTGCATTTAAAATACAGTTTTCATTACTCTGAAGCATGTCATCACGATAGGGGCGTGCTAGATTTGGACACGATGCAATTACACTGAACAAAACTCAAATCTATAATAACACCAGTTTAACTGATTAACTAATAACACACATAGCTTTGATTAGGTAAATTAACTGAATCAATCAAGTTTAGAGTTGAATAATATTTGGCAGACCATATTGGTTCACTTTCTATTCAGAAAATATTTCCATCTTTGACTAAAGTGAGTCACATGAACAGTATTCCACAAAAATCACAACATTATGAATCATATTTAGTAATCTCCTCTTCCTCTGTTCTTAGTAATGTATATTATTGAACTTACTTAATTCTCTGTTTAAAGCAGCTGCATATTCACTCTCTGTTTTCTCAGTTAACTTCCTGCATCACAGCATCTCACGCCCCCATCAGACCGACAGCGTCATTGAGTCATGATTCATTTCCAATGAAATGCTGCATTTGCCTTGCCGCAATGCATTGCAGAGGCAGCTGCAGTGTGTTCTTGTTCTGTGTTGTACATAGGTGCATCAGACTGAATGTGTAGACTTGACAGAAATGGTAGCAGAAGGTGAATGTTGAACTTTTGTTGCATACATATCCACTAGATTGGATTGCATGATGAAAAAAAAGTTTGACCGCAGAATTTATTACACCGTATTGATGCAATATCACTGTCGGTCTGATCGAGGTGTCACGCCTAGATCACACCGACAGAGTCATTGCGTTTTGGTACACCAGAAGTACATTCATTTCCATTAGAACACTGCATTTGTCTTGCAGCATCGTGTTGCAGAGGCAGTTGCAGTGCATTCTGTGTGGTGCATACGTTGGATTTATCGCATCAGACTGTATGTGTAGACGGCTTGACAAAACAGGTAGCAGAAGGTGAATTTTGAACTTTTGTTTTTTATTTTTTATTTTTATTTCACCTTTATTTAACCAGGTAAGCCAGTTGAGAACAGGTTCTCATTTACAACTGCGACCTGGCCAAGATAAAGCAAAGTAGTGCAATAAAAACAACACAGAGTTACATATGGGGTAAAAAACATAAAGTCAGAAATACAACAGAAAATATATATACAGTGTGTGCAAATGTAGCAAGTTATGGAGGTAAGGCAATAAATAGGCTATAGTGCAGAATAATTACAATAGTATTAACACTGGAATGCTAGATGTGCAAGAGATTATGTGCAAATAGAGATACTGGGGTGCAAAAGAGCAAAATAAATAACAATATAGGGATGAGGTAGTTGGGTGGGCTAATTTCAGATGGGCTGTGTACAGGTGCAGTGATCGGTAAGGTGCTCTGACAACTAATGCTTAAAGTTATTGAGGGAGATAAGAGTCTCCAGCTTCAGAGATTTTTGCAATTCGTTCCAGTCATTGGCAGCAGAGAACTGGAAGGAATGGCGGCCAAAGGAGGTGTTGGCTTTGGGAATGACCAGTGAGATATACCTGCTGGAGCGCAGACTACGGGTGGGTGCTGCTATGGTGACCAATGAGCTAAGATAAGGCGGGGATTTGCCTAGCAGTGATTTATAGATGGCCTGGAGCCAGTGGGTTTGACGACGAACATGTAGTGAGGACCAGCCAACAAGAGCGTACAGGTCACAGTGGTGGGTAGTGTATGGGGCTTTGGAGACAAAACGGATGGCACTGTGATAGACTACATCCAATTTGCTGAGTAGAGTGTTGGAGGCTATTTTGTAAATTACATCGCCGAAGTCAAGGATCGGTAGGATAGTCAGTTTTACGAGGGCATGTTTGGCAGCATGAGTGAAGGAGGCTTTATTGCGAAATAGGAAGCCGATTCTAGATTTAACTTTGGATTGGAGATTCTTTATGTGAGTCTGGAAGTTGAGTTTACAGTCTAACCAGACACCTAGGTATTTGTAGTTGTCCACATACTCTAGGTCAGACCCGTCGAGAGTGGTGATTCTAGTCGGGTGGGCGGGTGCCAGCAGCGTTCGATTGAAAAGCATGCATTTAGTTTTACTAGTGTTTAAGAGCAGTTGGAGGCTACTGAAGGATTGTTGTATGGCATTGAAGCTCGTTTGGAGGTTTGTTAACACAGTGTCCAATGAAGGGCCAGATGTATACAAAATGGTGTCGTCTGCGTAGAGGTGGATCTGAGAGTCACCAGCAGCAAGAGCGACATCATTGATATACACGGAGAAAAGTGTCGGCCCAAGAATTGAACCCTGTGGCACCCCCATAGAGACTGCCATAGGTCCAGACAACAGGCCCTCCGATTTGACACACTGAACTCTATCTGAGAAGTAGTTGGTGAACCAGGCGAGGCAGTCATTTGAGAAACCAAGGCTATTTAGTCTGCCAATAAGAATGCGGTGGTTGACAGAGTCGAAAG
This sequence comes from Coregonus lavaretus, assembly GCF_964263955.1. Lineage (NCBI taxonomy): Eukaryota > Metazoa > Chordata > Actinopteri > Salmoniformes > Salmonidae > Coregonus > Coregonus lavaretus. The sequence goes on along the minus strand of NW_028158555.1, from coordinate 801,326 downwards.
CCTTGGCCAGGTCGATGAAGACGGCTGCACAGTACTGTCTATTATCAATCGCGGTTATAATATCGTTTAGGACCTTGAGCGTGGCTGAAGTGCACCCGTGACCAGCTCGGAAACCGGATTGCATAGCGGAGAAGGTACGGTGGTATTCGAAATGGTCGATGATCTGTTTGTTAACTTGGCTTTCGAATACTTTCGAAAGGCAGGGCAGGATGGATATAGGTCTGTAGCAGTTTGGATCTAGAGTGTCACCCCCTTTGAAGAGGGGGATGACCGCGGCAGCTTTCCAATCTCTGGGGATCTCAGACGTTATGAAAGAGAGGTTGAACAGACTAGTAATAGGGGTAGCGACAATTTCGGCGGCTAGTTTTAGAAAGAAAGGGTCCAGATTGTCTAGCCCAGCTGATTTGTAGGGGTCCAGATTTAGCAGCGCTTTCAAAACATCAGCTGTCTGAATTTCTGTGAAGGAGAAGCGGGGGGGGCATGGGCAAGTTGCAGCAGAGGGTGCAGAGTTGGTGGCCGGGTTAGTGGTAGCCAGATGGAAAGCATGGCCAGCTGTAGCAAAATGCTTGTTGAAATTCTCGATTATTGTAGATTTATCGGTGGTGATAGTGTTTCCTAGCCTCAGTGCAGTGGGCATCTGGGAGGAAGTGCTCTTATTCTCCATGGACTTTACAGTGTCCCAAAACTTTTTGGAGTTAGTGCTACAGGATGCAAATTTCTGTTTGAAAAAGTTAGCCTTTGCTTTCCTGACTGCTTGTGTATATTGGTTCCTAACTTCCCTGAAAAGTTGCATATCGCGGGGGCTATTTGATGCTAATGCTGTACGCCACAGGATGTTTTTGTGCTGGTCAAGGGCAGTCAAGTCTGAGGAGAACCAGGGGCTATATCGGTTCTTAGTTCTGTATTTTTTGAATGGGGCATGTTTATTTAAGATTGAGAGGAAATTACTTTTAAGGAACAACCAGGCATCCTCTACTGACGGAATGAGATCTATATCCATCCAGGATACCTGGGCCAGGTCAATTAGGAAGGCCTCCTCGCTAAAGTGTTTTAGGGAGCGTTTGACAGTGATGAGGGGTGGTCGTTTGACCGCGGACCCGTTACGGACGCAGGCAATAAGGCAGTGATCGCTGAGATCCTGGTTGAAGACAGCTGAGGTGTATTTAGAGGGTATGTTAGTCAGGATGATATCTATGAGGGTACCCATGTTTACGGATTTAGGGTTGTACCTGGTAGGTTCGTTGATAATTTGCGTGAGGTTGAGGGCATCTAGCTTGGATTGTAGGATGGCTGGGGTATTAAGCATATCCCAATTTAGGTCACCAAGCAGTACAAACTCTGAGGATAAATGGGGGGCAATCAATTCACATATGGTGTCCAGGGCACAGCTGGGGGCTGAGGGGGGTCTGTAGCAAGCGGCAACAGTGAGAGACTTATTTCTGGAAAGGTGGATTTTTAGAAGTAGAAGCTCAAACTGTTTGGGCACAGACCTGGATAGTATGATAGAGCTCTGCAGGCTATCTCTACAGTAGATTACAACTCCACCCCCTTTGGCAGTTCTATCTAGACGGAAAATGTTATAGTTGGGGATGGAAATTTCAGAATTTTTGGTGGCCTTCCTGAGCCAGGATTCAGACACTGCTAGAACATCAGGGTTGGCAGAGTGTGCTAACGCAGTGAATAACTCAAACTTAGGAAGTAGACTTCTGATATTTATGTGCAAGAAACCAAGACTTTTGCGATTACAGAAGTCATCAAATGATAGCGCCTGGGGAGTAGGAGTGATACTGAGGGCTGCAGGGCCTGGGTTAGCCTCTACATCACCAGAGGAACAGAGGAGGACTAGAATAAGGATACGGCTAAAGGCTTTAAGAACTGGTCTTCTAGTGCGTTGGGTACATAGAATAAAGGGGGCAGATTTCCGGGTGTTATAGAAAAGATTCAGGGCATTATGTACAGACAAGGATATGGAAGGATATGAGTAAAGTGGAGGTAAACCTAAGCGTTGGGTAACAATGAAAGAGATAGCATCGCTGGAGGCATCAATTGAGTCGGTCTCCGCGTGTATTGGGGGAGGGGCAAAGGAGCTATCTAAGGCAGGTTTAGCTAGGCTGGGGGGTCTACAGTGATATAGTACAATTAGAAATAACCGAAACAACAATAAACTAACCATGTTTGGGCTGAGGCTAAACATAAACAGGATGTAGTACCGTAAAAAGGAACAGTCCAGCAGATATCAGCTGTATAGCTGAGTTATCATAAGGTCCGGTGGTGAAGTACTAGTGAGTAAGAGGCCACGGCTAGCGTGTGCTAGCGGGCCAGGGCTAGCAGATGGATGGAATCTTCGTGGTTAACGTCGTAACCACATCAGACGATTTCGTCGGCAGACCAGTCGTGTAGGATCAGCGGGGCTCCGTGTCAACACTAGGTGGTCCCGTCCGGTTGACAGAGAGGTAGATAGCCGGGAGATGGGCCTAGCTCAGGATGATTAGCCAGACCACAGCGTCCGTTTTGTTGTAGCTAGCTGGCAGGTTTAGCTAGGCTGGGGGGTCGTAAAAAGGAACAGTCCAGCAGATATCAGCTGTATAGCTGAGTTATCATAAGGTCCGGTGGTGAAGTACTAGTGACTAAGAGGCCATGGCTAGCGTGTGCTAGCGGGCCAGGGCTAGCAGATGGATGGAATCTTCGTGGTTAACGTCGTAACCACATCAGACGATTTCGTCGGCAGACCAGTCGTGTAGGATCGGCGGGGCTCCGTGTCAACACTAGGTGGTCCCGTCCGGTTATGCTGGGTACAATTTTGCGCAATGAAGCTGTCGGTGTGATGGAGGCATCACGTTGAGTTGTAAAACCCTGACAGGAAACCACTGGTTAAGTTCCTGCCTGACTAGATGTGCAGACATTGCATAACTTTAACCATTGGTTGCGTTACTGCATCTTTAACTTTGAAACCCTGAGAAGAAACCACTATGATCAGGAAGTTGAGCTTACAATATTCAAAGTGACCTTATTAGGAGATGTTAAAGAACAGGCATATATCAACTCACCAGTCTCCTCTCTCTAAACAGAAGGAAAGGAAGGTGGAAGGACGAGGGTCCAGCATGGAGGAGAAGGACTAGGAATCAGCTTCCACCTGGGACTTCTACCTCAGAGGAAGGAAAGGTGGAAGGACGAGGGTCCAGCATGGAGGAGAAGGACTGGGAATCAGCTTCCACCTGGGACTTTTACCTCAGAGGAAGGAAATGTGGAAGGATGAGGGTCCAGCATGGAGGAGAAGGACTGGGAATCAGCTTCCACCTGGGACTTTTACCTCAGAGGAAGGAAATGTGGAAGGATGAGGGTCCAGCAGGAGGAGAAGGACTGGGAATCAGCTTCCACCTGGGACTTTTACCTCAGAGGAAGGAAAGGTGGAAGGACGAGGGTTCAGCATGGAGGAGAAGGACTGGGAATCAGCTTCCACCTGGGACTTTAAGAAAACATTTGCTTCCTGCATCACATCATCCCTTTCTTTTTTCAATGACCTCTCAATTAGGTTTGCTCAACTCCTGCGTCCTTTCTCCTCTGTCCTCTCTCGCCTCTTTTTGATCAAGGTCAAAGTTAATCGAGGAGAGGCGGCGAGGAGCGTGAACGTGGACGAAAATACCCTTGAATGAAATGAGAAGCTCCTTCTCCACTCGCGAGTCATCAAGCGAATTACGTTTACAGGGGTGGATCCCAAAATATAAGTGTAAAGTGATAAAAACAAATTAAGTTAAATGCGCAATACATTTTATAGATAAAAGTATAAGTAGCATATCGTTTTTTAAATGTCTGCATGCTTTTCTCCTCCTTCCTGTACACGACACGCTGACGTCACGCACAGATACGCTGATGTCATGCACAGATACACGCGTAAGAAATTTAAACAGTTTTTCAAAATTCCTGACATTTAATCCTAGTAAAAATGCCCTGTCTTAGGTCAGTTAGGATCACCACTTTATTTTAAGAATGTGAAATGTCAGAATAATAGTAGAGAGAATGATTTATTTCAGCTTTTATATCTTTCATCACATTCCCAGTGTGTCAGAAGTTTACATACACTCAATTAGTATTTGGTAGCATTGCCTTCAAATTGTTTAACTTGGGTCACGACACGCTGATGTCACGCACAGATACACACAAAACTTGAGACATCTGTGGCATTGTGTTGTGTGACAAAACTGCACATTTTAAAGTGGCCTTTTATTGTCCCCAGCACAAGGTGCACATGTGTAACAATCGTGCTGTTTAATCAGCTTCTTGATATGCCACACCTGTCAGGTGGATGGATTATATTGGCAAAAGAGAAATGCTCACTAACAGGGATGTAAACAAATATGTGCAAAACATTTGAGCAAAAAAAGCTTTTTATGTGTATGGAACATTTCTGGGATGTTTTATTTCAGCTCGGTTTCTATGCCTTTTTCATGTGGGCCAATTTATCGGTGAACTCTGAAAATATCTGTATTCCCAGTCATGTGAAATCCATAGATTAGGGCCTAATGAATTTATTTCAATTGAATGATTTCCATATATGAACTGTAACTCAGTAAAATCTCTGAAATTGTTGCATGTTGCGTTTATATTTTTGTTCAGTGTACTTGTCTCGTTCTGCAGGGTTAGTGTTTGAGGTGCTGGCCCATCACTTCTCCTCCTGCGGTCGCTGGGCCAACCCCAGGGACAACCCCCGTCTGGAGCAGTAGCTCTATGTGAGCAGGGGGCGTTCCCTGAGTGTAGTGTGAGCAGGGCTCTGCTGCTGAGTGTGAGACTACTGAGTGATGCAGAGATACAGGAGCTACACTCAGGGAACGCCCCCAACACCACAGCAACGTATTGTCACACCATCAGAGCTGTTCACACTACGCTCAGGGAACGCCCCCAACACTACAGCAACGTATTGTCACACCATCAGAGCTGTTCACACTACGCTCAGGGAACGCCCCCAACACTACAGCAACGTATTGTCACACCATCAGAGCTGTTCACACTACGCTCAGGGAACGCCCCCAACACTACAGCAACGTATTGTCACACCATCAGAGCTGTTCACACTACGCTCAGGGAACGCCCCCAACACCACAGCAACGTATTATCACACCATCAGAGCTGTTCACACTACGCTCAGGGAACGCCCCCAACACCACAGCAACGTATTGTCACACCATCAGAGCTGTTCACACTACTTTCTGACCTGTCTGCCTCCGGGTTGTGTTCATTTGAGAAATGAAAAACATTTCCACCAGGAAAATGACAATGAGCATTTTGTTATGGGAAGTGTTACATAGTCCCACTCTATGTACCTGTCTCTACGTCCCTGTCAGAAGACAAGGTATAGTAATGATGTATTAACTAGGCTCTATGTCCCTGTCAGAAGACATGGTATAGTAGTGATGTATTAACTAGGCTCTACATCCCTGTCAGAAGACATGGTATAGTAGTGATGTATTAACTAGGCTCTACGTCCCTGTCAGAAGACATGGTATAGTAGTGATGTATTAACTAGGCTCTATGTCCCTGTCAGAAGACAGTGTATAGTAGTGATGTATTAACTAGGCTCTACGTCCCTGTCAAAAGACATGGCATAGTAGTAGTGATGTATTAACTAGGCTCTACGACCCTGTCAGAAGACATGGTATAGTAGTGATGTATTAACTAGGCTCTATGTCCCTGTCAGAAGACTTGGTATAGTAGTGATGTATTAACTAGGCTCTATGTCCCTGTCAGAAGACATGGTATAGTAGTGAGGTATTAACTAGGCTCTGAGTCCCTATCAGAAGACATGGTATAGTATTGATGTATTAACTAGGCTCTATGTTCCTGTCAGAAGACATGGTATAGTAGTAGTGATGTATTAACTAGGCTCTACGTCCCTGTCAGAAGACATGGTATAGTAGTAGTGATGTATTAACTAGGCTCTATGTCCCTGTCAGAAGACATGGTATAGCAGTGATGTATTAACTAGGCTCTACGTCCCTGTCAGAAGACATGGTATAGTAGTGATGTATTAACTAGGCTCTATGTCCCTGTCAGAAGACATGGTATAGTAGTAGTGATGTATTAACTAGGCTCTACATCCCTGTCAGAAGACATGGTATAGTAGTGATGTAGTAACTAGGCTCTATGTCCCTGTCAGAAGACATGGTATAGTAGTAGTGATGTATTAACTAGGCTCTATGTCCCAGTCAGAAGACATGGTATAGTAGTGATGTATTAACTAGGCTCTACGTCCCTGTCAAAAGACAGTGTATAGTAGTGATGTATTAACTAGGCTCTACGTCCCTGTCAGAAGACATGGTATAGTAGTAGTGATGTATTAACTAGGCTCTACTTCCCTGTCAGATGACATGGTATAGTAGTGATGTATTAACTAGGCTCTACGTCCCTGTCAGAAGACCTGGTATAGTAGTGATGTATTAACTAGTCTCTATATCCCTGTCAGAAGACAGTGTATTGTAGTGATGTATTTACTAGGCTCTACGTCTCTGTCAGAAGACATGGTATAGTAGTAGTAATGTATTAACTAGGATCTACGTCCCTGTCAGAAGACATGGTATAGTAGTAGTGATGTATTAACTAGGCTCTATGTCCCTGTCAGAAGACATGGTATAGTAGTAGTGATGTATTAACTAGGCTCTGTGTCCCTGTCAGAAGACTTGGTATAGTAGTGATGTACTAACTAGGCTCTATGTCCCTGTCAGAAGACATGGTATAGTAGTGAGGTATTAACTAGTCTCTAAGTCCCTTTCAGAAGACATGGTATAGTAGTGATGTATTAACTAGGCTCTATGTCCCTGTCAGAAGACATGGTATAGTAGTGATGTATTAACTAGGCTCTACGTCCCTGTCAGAAGACAGTGTATAGTAGTGATGTATTAACTAGGCTCTATGTCCTTGTCAGAAGACATGGTATAGTAGTGATGTATTAACTAGGCTCTACGTCCCTGTCAGAAGACAGTGTATTGTAGTGATGTATTTACTAGGCTCTACGTCCCAGTCAGAAGACATGGTATAGTAGTAGTAATGTATTAACTAGGCTCTACGTCCCTGTCAGAAGACATGGTATAGTAGTGATGTATTAACTAGGCTCTATGTCCCTGTCAGAAGACATGGTATAGTAGTGATGTATTAACTAGGCTCTATGTCCCTGTCAGAAGACAGGGTATAGTAGTGATGTATTAACTAGGCTCTACGTCCCTGTCAGAAGACAGTGTATAGTAGTGATTTATTAACTAGGCTCTACGTCCCTGTCAGAAGACATGGTATAGCAGTAGTGATGTATTAACTAGGCTCTACGTCCCTGTCAGAAGACATGGTATAGTAGTAGTGATGTATTAACTAGGCTCTACGTCCCTGTCAGAAGACATGGTATAGTAGAGATGTATTAACTAGCCTCTACGTCCCTGTCAGATGACATGGTATAGTAGTGATGTATTAACTAGGCTCTACGTCCCTGTAAGAAGACCTGGTATAGTAGGGATGTATTAACTAGTCTCTATGTCACTGTCAGAAGACATGGTATAGTAGTAGTGATGTATTAACTAGGCTCTATGTCCCTGCAGAAGACATGGTATAGTAGTAGTGATGTATTAACTAGGCTCTGTGTCCCTGTCAGAAGACTTGGTATAGTAGTGATGTATTAACTAGGCTCTATGTCCCTGTCAGAAGATATGGTATAGTAGTGAGGTATTAACTAGTCTCTAAGTCCCTTTCAGAAGACATGGTATAGTAGTGATGTATTAACTAGGCTCTATGTCCCTGTCAGAAGACATGGTATAGTAGTAGTGATGTATTAACTAGGCTCTATGTCCCTGTCAGAAGACATGGTATAGTAGGTGTGATGTATGAACTAGGCTCTATGTCCCTGTCAGAGGACATGGTATAGTAGTGATGTATTAACTAGGCTCTATGTCCCTGTCAGAAGACATGGCATAGTAGTGATGTATTAACTAGGCTTCACGTCCCTGTCAGAAGACATGGTGTAGTAGTGATGTATTAACTAGGCTCTATGTCCCTGTCAGAAGACATGGTATAGTAGTGATGTATTAAGTAGGCTCTATGTCCCTGTCAGAAGACATGGTATAGTAGTGATGTATTAACTAGGCTCTACGTCCCTGTCAGAAGACAGTGTATTGTAGTGATGTATTAACAAGGCTCTACGTTCCTGTCAGAAGAGAGTGTACAGTACTGATGTATTAACTAGGCTCTATGTCCCTGTCAGAAGACAGTGTATAGTAGTGATGTATTAACTAGGCTCTATGTCCCTGTCAGAAGACATGGTATAGTAGTGATGTATTAACTAGGCTCTACGTCCCTGTCAAAAGACAGTGTATTGTAGTGATGTATTTACTAGGCTCTACGTCCCTGTCAGAAGACATGGTATAGTAGTAGTGATGTATTAACTAGGCTCTACGTCCCTGTCAGAAGACATGGTATAGTAGTGATGTATTAACTAGGCTCTACATCCCTGTCAGATGACATGGTATAGTGGTGATGTATTAACTAGGCTCTACGTCCCTGTCAGAAGACCTGGTATAGTAGTGATGTATTAACTAGGCTCTATGTGCCTGTCAGAAGACATGGTATAGTAGTAGTGATGTATTAACTAGGCTCTGTGTCCCTGTCAGAAGACTTGGTATAGTAGTGATGTATTAACTAGGCTCTACGTCCCTGTCAAAAGACAGTGTATTGTAGTGATGTATTTACTAGGCTCTACGTCCCTGTCAGAAGACATGGTATAGTAGTAGTGATGTATTAACTAGGCTCTACGTCCCTGTCAGAAGACATGGTATAGTAGTGATGTATTAACTAGGCTCTACATCCCTGTCAGATGACATGGTATAGTGGTGATGTATTAACTAGGCTCTACGTCCCTGTCAGAAGACCTGGTATAGTAGTGATGTATTAACTAGGCTCTATGTGCCTGTCAGAAGACATGGTATAGTAGTAGTGATGTATTAACTAGGATCTATGTCCCTGTCAGAAGACATGGTATAGTAGTAGTGATATATTAACTAGGCTCTGTGTCCCTGTCAGAAGACTTGGTATAGTAGTGATGTATTAACTAGGCTATACGTCCCTGTCAAAGGACAGTGTATAGTAGTGATGTATTAACTAGGCTCGACGTCCCTGTCAGAAGACATGGTATAGTAGTAGTGATGTATTAACAAGGCTCTACTTCCCTGTCAGATGACATGGTATGGTAGTGATGTATTAACTAGGCTCTACGTCCCTGTCAGAAGACCTGGTATAGTAGTGATGTATTAATTAGTCTCTATATCCCTGTCAGAAGACATGGTATAGTAGTAGTGATGTATTAACTAGGCTCTATGTCCCTATCAGAAGACATGGTATAGTAGTAGTGATGTATTAACTAGGCTCTACGTCCCTGTCAGAAGACTTGGTATAGTAGTGATGTATTAACTAGGCTCTATGTCCCTATCAGAAGACATGGTATAGTAGTAGTGATGTATTAACTAGGCTCTATGTCCCAGTCAGAAGACATGGTATAGTAGTGATGTATTAACTAGTCTCTACGTCCCTGTCAAAAGACAGTGTATAGTAGTGATGTATTAACTAGGATCTAAATCCCTGTCAGAAGACATGGTATAGTAGTGATGTATTAACAAGGCTCTACTTCCCTGTCAGATGACATGGTATGGTAGTGATGTATTAACTAGGCTCTACGTCCCTGTCAGAAGACCTGGTATAGTAGTGATGTATTAACTAGTCTCTATATCCCTGTCAGAAGACATGGTATAGTAGTAGTGATGTATTAACTAGGCTCTATGTCCCTATCAGAAGACATGGTATAGTAGTAGTGATGTATTAACTAGGCTCTACGTCCCTGTCAGAAGACTTGGTATAGTAGTGATGTATTAACTAGGCTCTATGTCCCTATCAGAAGACATGGTATAGTAGTAGTGATGTATTAACTAGGCTCTATGTCCCAGTCAGAAGACATGGTATAGTAGTGATGTATTAACTAGCCTCTACGTCCCTGTCAAAAGACAGTGTATAGTAGTGATGTATTAACTAGGATCTAAATCCCTGTCAGAAGACATGGTATAGTAGTGATGTATTAACTAGGCACTATGTCCCTGTCAGAAGACATAGTATAGTAGTAGTGATGTATTAACTAGTCTCTACGTCCCTGTCAGAAGACATGGTATAGTAGTGATGTATTAACTAGGCTCTATGTCCCTGTCAGAAGATATTGGTATAGTAGTGATGTATTAACTAGGCTCTACTTCCCTGTCAGATGACATGGTATGGTAGTGATGTATTAACTAGGCTCTACGTCCCTGTCAGAAGACCTGGTATAGTAGTGATGTATTAACTAGTCTCTATATCCCTGTCAGAAGACATGGTATAGTAGTAGTGATGTATTAACTAGGCTCTATGTCCCTATCAGAAGACATGGTATAGTAGTAGTGATGTATTAACTAGGCTCTACGTCCCTGTCAGAAGACTTGGTATAGTAGTGATGTATTAACTAGGCTCTATGTCCCTATCAGAAGACATGGTATAGTAGTAGTGATGTATTAACTAGGCTCTATGTCCCAGTCAGAAGACATGGTATAGTAGTGATGTATTAACTAGCCTCTACGTCCCTGTCAAAAGACAGTGTATAGTAGTGATGTATTAACTAGGATCTAAATCCCTGTCAGAAGACATGGTATAGTAGTGATGTATTAACTAGGCACTATGTCCCTGTCAGAAGACATAGTATAGTAGTAGTGATGTATTAACTAGTCTCTACGTCCCTGTCAGAAGACATGGTATAGTAGTGATGTATTAACTAGGCTCTATGTCCCTGTCAGAAGATATTGGTATAGTAGTGATGTATTAACTAGGCTCTACGTCCCTGTCAGAAGACAGTGTATAGTACTGATGTATTAACTAGGCTCTACGTCCCTGTCAGAAGACAGTGTATAGTGGTGATGTATTAACTAGGCTCTATGTCCCTGTCAGAAGACATGGTATAGTAGTGATGTATTAACTAGGCTCTACGTCCCTGTCAAAAGACAGTGTATTGTAGTAATGTATTTACTAGGCTCTACGTCCCTGTCAGAAGACATGGTATAGTAGTAGTGATGTATTAACTAGGCTCTACGTCCCTGTCAGAAGACATGGTATAGTAGTGATGTATTAACTAGGCTCTACATCCCTGTCAGATGACATGGTATAGTGGTGATGTATTAACTAGGCTCTACGTCCCTGTCAGAAGACCTGGTATAGTAGTGATGTATTAACTAGGCTCTATGTCCCTGTCAGAAGACATGGTATAGTAGTAGTGATGTATTAACTAGGCTCTATGTCCCAGTCAGAAGACATGGTATAGTAGTGATGTATTAACTAGGCTCTACGTCCCTGTCAAAAGACAGTGTATAGTAGTGATGTATTAACTAGGCTCTAAATCCCTGTCAGATGACATGGTATAGTAGTGATGTATTAACTAGGCACTATGTCCCTGTCAGAAGACATGGTATAGTAGTAGTGATGTATTAACTAGGCTCTGTGTCCCTGTCAGAAGACTTGGTATAGTAGTGATGTATTAACTAGGCTCTATGTCCCTGTCAGAAGACATGGTATAGTAGTGATGTATTAACTAGGCTCTACGTCCCTGTCAGAATACATGGTATAGTAGTAGTTATGTATTAACTAGGCTCTACGTCCCTGTCAGATGACATGGTATAGTAGTAGTGATGTATTAACTAGGCTCTGTGTCCCTGTCAGAAGACTTGGTATAGTAATGATGTATTAACTAGGCTCTATGTCCCTGTCAGAAGACATGGTATAGTAGTGAGGTATTAACTAGGCTCTAAGTCCCTGTTAGAAGACATGGTATAGTAGTGATGTATTAACTAAATTCTATGTTCCTGTCAGAAGACATGGTATAGTAGTAGTGATGTATTAACTAGGCTCTACGTACCTGTCAGAAGACATGGTATAGTAGAGATGTATTAACTAGGGTCTACGTCCCTGTCAGAAGACATGGTATACTAGTGATGTATTAACTAGGCTCTACGTCCCTGTCAGAAGACATGGTATAGTAGTGATGTATTAACTAGACTCTATGTCCCTGTCAGAAGATATTGGTATAGTAGTGATGTATTAACTAGGCTCTACGTCCCTGTCAGAAGACAGTGTATAGTACTGATGTATTAACTAGGCTCTACATCCCTGTCAGAAGACAGTGTATAGTAGTGATGTATTAACTAGGATCTATGTCCCTGTCAGAAGACATGGTATAGTAGTGATGTATTAACTAGGCTCTACGTCCCTGTCAAAAGACAGTGTATTGTAGTGATGTATTTACTAGGCTCTACGTCCCTGTCAGAAGACATGGTATAGTAGTAGTGATGTATTAACTAGGCTCTATGTCCCTGTCAGAAGATATTGGTATAGTAGTGATGTATTAACTAAACTCTATGTCCCTGTCAGAAGACATGGTATAGTAGTAGTGATGTATTAACTAGGATCTATGTCCCAGTCAGAAGACATGGTATAGTAGTGATGTATTAACTAGGCTCTACGTCCCTGTCAAAAGACAGTGTATAGTAGTGATGTATTAACTAGTCTCTATATCCCTGTCAGAAGACATGGTATAGTAGTAGTGATGTGTTAACTAGGCTCTATGTCCCTGTCAGAAGACATGGTATAGTAGTAGTGATGTATTAACTAGGCTCTACGTCCCTGTCAGAAGACTTGGTATAGTAGTGATGTATTAACTAGGCTCTATGTACCTATCAGAAGACATGGTATAGTAGTAGTGATGTATTAACTAGGCTCTATGTCCCAGTCAGAAGACATGGTATAGTAGTGATGTATTAACTAGGCTCTACGTCCCTGTCAAAAGACAGTGTATAGTAGTGATGTATTAACTAGGATCTAAATCCCTTTCAGAAGACATGGTATAGTAGTGATGTATTAACTAGGCACTATGTCCCTGTCAGAAGACATAGTATAGTAGTAGTGATGTATTAACTAGGCTCTATGTCCCTGTCAGAAGACATGGTATAGTAGTGATGTATTAACTAGGCTCTACGTCCCTGTCAGAAGATATGGTATAGCAGTAGTGATGTATTAACTAGGCTCTACGTCCCTGTCAGAAGACATGGTATAGTAGTAGTGATGTATTAACTAGGCTCTACGTCCCTGTCAGAAGACATGGTATAGTAGAGATGTATTAACTAGCCTCTACGTCCCTGTAAGAAGACATGGTATACTAGTTATGTATTAACTAGGCACTATGTCCCTGTCAGAAGACATGGTATAGTAGTAGTGATGTATTAACTAGGCTCTGTGTCCCTGTCAGAAGACTTGGTATAGTAGTGATGTATTAACTAGGCTCTACGTCCCTGTCAAAGGACAGTGTATAGTAGTGATGTATTAACTAGGCTCGACGTCCCTGTCAGAAGACATGGTATAGTAGTAGTGATGTATTAACTAGGCTCTACTTCCCTGTCAGATGACATGGTATAGTAGTGATGTATTAACTAGGCTCTACGTCCCTGTCAGAAGACCTGGTATAGTAGTGATGTATTAACTAGTCTCTATATCCCTGTCAGAAGACATGGTATAGTAGTAGTGATGTGTTAACTAGGCTCTATGTCCCTGTCAGAAGACATGGTATAGTAGTAGTGATGTATTAACTAGGCTCTACGTCCCTGTCAGAAGACTTGGTATAGTAGTGATGTATTAACTAGGCTCTATGTACCTATCAGAAGACATGGTATAGTTGTAGTGATGTATTAACTAGGCTCTATGTCCCAGTCAGAAGACATGGTATAGTAGTGATGTATTAACTAGGCTCTACGTCCCTGTCAAAAGACAGTGTATAGTAGTGATGTATTAACTAGGATCTAAATCCCTGTCAGAAGACATGGTATAGTAGTGATGTATTAACTAGGCACTATGTCCCTGTCAGAAGACATAGTATAGTAGTAGTGATGTATTAACTAGGCTCTATGTCCCTGTCAGAAGACATGGTATAGTAGTGATGTATTAACTAGGCTCTATGTCCCTGTCAGAAGACATGGTATAGTAGTGATGTATTAACTAGGCTCTATGTCCCTGTCAGAAGATATTGGTATAGTAGTGATGTATTAACTAGGCTCTACGTCCCTGTCAGAAGACAGTGTATAGTACTGATGTATTAACTAGGCTCTACATCCCTGTCAGAAGACAGTGTATAGTAGTGATGTATTAACTAGGATCTATGTCCCTGTCAGAATACATGGTATAGTAGTAGTGATGTATTAACTAGGCTCTACGTCCCTGTCAGAAGACATGGTATAGTAGTGATGTATTAACTAGGCTCTACATCCCTGTCAGATGACATGGTATAGTGGTGATGTATTAACTAGGCTCTACGTCCCTGTCAGAAGACCTGGTATAGTAGTGATGTATTAACTAGGCTCTATGTCCCTGTCAGAAGACATGGTATAGTAGTAGTGATGTATTAGCTATGCTCTATGTCCCAGTCAGAAGACATGGTATAGTAGTGATGTATTAACTAGGCTCTAAATCCCTGTCAAAAGACAGTGTATAGTAGTGATGTATTAACTGGGCTCTGCGTCCCTGTCAGATGACATGGTATAGTAGTAGTGATGTATTAACTAGGCTCGGTGTCCCTGTCAGAAGACATGGTATTGTAGTGAGGTATTAACTAGGCTCTAAGTCCCTTTCAGAAGACATGGTATAGTAGTGATGTATTAACTAGGCTCTACTTCCCTGTCAGATGACATGGTATAGTAGTGATGTATTAACTAGGCTCTACGTCCCTGTCAGAAGACCTGGTATAGTAGTGATGTATTAACTAGTCTCTATATCCCTGTCAGAAGACATGGTATAGTAGTAGTGATGTGTTAACTAGGCTCTATGTCCCTGTCAGAAGACATGGTATAGTAGTAGTGATGTATTAACTAGGCTCTACGTCCCTGTCAGAAGACTTGGTATAGTAGTGATGTATTAACTAGGCTCTATGTACCTATCAGAAGACATGGTATAGTTGTAGTGATGTATTAACTAGGCTCTATGTCCCAGTCAGAAGACATGGTATAGTAGTGATGTATTAACTAGGCTCTACGTCCCTGTCAAAAGACAGTGTATAGTAGTGATGTATTAACTAGGATCTAAATCCCTGTCAGAAGACATGGTATAGTAGTGATGTATTAACTAGGCACTATGTCCCTGTCAGAAGACATAGTATAGTAGTAGTGATGTATTAACTAGGCTCTATGTCCCTGTCAGAAGACATGGTATAGTAGTGATGTATTAACTAGGCTCTATGTCCCTGTCAGAAGACATGGTATAGTAGTGATGTATTAACTAGGCTCTATGTCCCTGTCAGAAGATATTGGTATAGTAGTGATGTATTAACTAGGCTCTACGTCCCTGTCAGAAGACAGTGTATAGTACTGATGTATTAACTAGGCTCTACATCCCTGTCAGAAGACAGTGTATAGTAGTGATGTATTAACTAGGATCTATGTCCCTGTCAGAATACATGGTATAGTAGTAGTGATGTATTAACTAGGCTCTACGTCCCTGTCAGAAGACATGGTATAGTAGTGATGTATTAACTAGGCTCTACATCCCTGTCAGATGACATGGTATAGTGGTGATGTATTAACTAGGCTCTACGTCCCTGTCAGAAGACCTGGTATAGTAGTGATGTATTAACTAGGCTCTATGTCCCTGTCAGAAGACATGGTATAGTAGTAGTGATGTATTAGCTATGCTCTATGTCCCAGTCAGAAGACATGGTATAGTAGTGATGTATTAACTAGGCTCTAAATCCCTGTCAAAAGACAGTGTATAGTAGTGATGTATTAACTGGGCTCTGCGTCCCTGTCAGATGACATGGTATAGTAGTAGTGATGTATTAACTAGGCTCTGTGTCCCTGTCAGAAGACATGGTATTGTAGTGAGGTATTAACTAGGCTCTAAGTCCCTTTCAGAAGACATGGTATAGTAGTGATGTATTAACTAGGCTCTATGTCCCTGTCAGAAGAAATGTTATAGTAGTAGTGATGTATTAACTAGGCTCTACGTCCCTGTCAGAAGACATGGTATAGTAGTAGTGATGTATTAACGAGGCTCTATGTCCCTGTCAGAAGACATGGTATAGTAGTGATGTATTAACTAGGCTCTATGTCCCTGTCAGAAGATATTGGTATAGTAGTGATGTATTAACAAGGCTCTACGTTCCTGTCAGAAGAGAGTGTACAGTACTGATGTATTAACTAGGCTCTATGTCCCTGTCAGAAGACAGTGTATAGTAGTGATGTATTAACTAGGCTCTATGTCCCTGTCAGAAGACATGGTATAGTAGTGATGTATTAACTAGGCTCTACGTCCCTGTCAAAAGACAGTGTATTGTAGTGATGTATTTACTAGGCTCTACGTCCCTGTCAGAAGACATGGTATAGTAGTAGTGATGTATTAACTAGGCTCTACGTCCCTGTCAGAAGACATGGTATAGTAGTGATGTATTAACTAGGCTCTACATCCCTGTCAGATGACATGGTATAGTGGTGATGTATTAACTAGGCTCTACGTCCCTGTCAGAAGACCTGGTATAGTAGTGATGTATTAACTAGGCTCTATGTGCCTGTCAGAAGACATGGTATAGTAGTAGTGATGTATTAACTAGGATCTATGTCCCAGTCAGAAGACATGGTATAGTAGTGATATATTAACTAGGCTCTAAATCCCTGTCAGAAGACATGGTATAGTAGTGATGTATTAACTAGGCACTATGTCCCTGTCAGAAGACATGGTATAGTAGTAGTGATGTATTAACTAGGCTCTGTGTCCCTGTCAGAAAACTTGGTATAGTAGTGATGTATTAACTAGGCTATACGTCCCTGTCAAAGGACAGTGTATAGTAGTGATGTATTAACTAGGCTCGACGTCCCTGTCAGAAGACATGGTATAGTAGTAGTGATGTATTAACAAGGCTCTACTTCCCTGTCAGATGACATGGTATGGTAGTGATGTATTAACTAGGCTCTACGTCCCTGTCAGAAGACCTGGTATAGTAGTGATGTATTAACTAGTCTCTATATCCCTGTCAGAAGACATGGTATAGTAGTAGTGATGTATTAACTAGGCTCTATGTCCCTATCAGAAGACATGGTATAGTAGTAGTGATGTATTAACTAGGCTCTACGTCCCTGTCAGAAGACTTGGTATAGTAGTGATGTATTAACTAGGCTCTATGTCCCTATCAGAAGACATGGTATAGTAGTAGTGATGTATTAACTAGGCTCTATGTCCCAGTCAGAAGACATGGTATAGTAGTGATGTATTAACTAGTCTCTACGTCCCTGTCAAAAGACAGTGTATAGTAGTGATGTATTAACTAGGATCTAAATCCCTGTCAGAAGACATGGTATAGTAGTGATGTATTAACAAGGCTCTACTTCCCTGTCAGATGACATGGTATGGTAGTGATGTATTAACTAGGCTCTACGTCCCTGTCAGAAGACCTGGTATAGTAGTGATGTATTAACTAGTCTCTATATCCCTGTCAGAAGACATGGTATAGTAGTAGTGATGTGTTAACTAGGCTCTATGTCCCTGTCAGAAGACATGGTATAGTAGTAGTGATGTATTAACTAGGCTCTACGTCCCTGTCAGAAGACTTGGTATAGTAGTGATGTATTAACTAGGCTCTATGTACCTATCAGAAGACATGGTATAGTAGTAGTGATGTATTAACTAGGCTCTATGTCCCAGTCAGAAGACATGGTATAGTAGTGATGTATTAACTAGGCTCTACGTCCCTGTCAAAAGACAGTGTATAGTAGTGATGTATTAACTAGGATCTAAATCCCTGTCAGAAGACATGGTATAGTAGTGATGTATTAACTAGGCACTATGTCCCTGTCAGAAGACATAGTATAGTAGTAGTGATGTATTAACTAGGCTCTATGTCCCTGTCAGAAGACATGGTATAGTAGTGATGTATTAACTAGGCTCTATGTCCCTGTCAGAAGACATGGTATAGTAGTGATGTATTAACTAGGCTCTATGTCCCTGTCAGAAGATATTGGTATAGTAGTGATGTATTAACTAGGCTCTACGTCCCTGTCAGAAGACAGTGTATAGTACTGATGTATTAACTAGGCTCTACATCCCTGTCAGAAGACAGTGTATAGTAGTGATGTATTAACTAGGATCTATGTCCCTGTCAGAATACATGGTATAGTAGTAGTGATGTATTAACTAGGCTCTACGTCCCTGTCAGAAGACATGGTATAGTAGTGATGTATTAACTAGGCTCTACATCCCTGTCAGATGACATGGTATAGTGGTGATGTATTAACTAGGCTCTACGTCCCTGTCAGAAGACCTGGTATAGTAGTGATGTATTAACTAGGCTCTATGTGCCTGTCAGAAGACATGGTATAGCAGTAGTGATGTATTAACTAGGATCTATGTCCCAGTCAGAAGACATGGTATAGTAGTGATGTATTAACTAGGCTCTAAATCCCTGTCAGAAGACATGGTATAGTAGTGATGTATTAACTAGGCACTATGTCCCTGTCAGAAGACATGGTATAGTAGTAGTGATGTATTAACTAGGCTCTGTGTCCCTGTCAGAAGACTTGGTATAGTAGTGATGTATTAACTAGGCTATACGTCCCTGTCAAAGGACAGTGTATAGTAGTGATGTATTAACTAGGCTCGACGTCCCTGTCAGAAGACATGGTATAGTAGTAGTGATGTATTAACAAGGCTCTACTTCCCTGTCAGATGACATGGTATGGTAGTGATGTATTAACTAGGCTCTACGTCCCTGTCAGAAGACCTGGTATAGTAGTGATGTATTAACTAGTCTCTATATCCCTGTCAGAAGACATGGTATAGTAGTAGTGATGTATTAACTAGGCTCTATGTCCCTATCAGAAGACATGGTATAGTAGTAGTGATGTATTAACTAGGCTCTACGTCCCTGTCAGAAGACTTGGTATAGTAGTGATGTATTAACTAGGCTCTATGTACCTATCAGAAGACATGGTATAGTAGTAGTGATGTATTAACTAGGCTCTATGTCCCAGTCAGAAGACATGGTATAGTAGTGATGTATTAACTAGGCTCTACGTCCCTGTCAAAAGACAGTGTATAGTAGTGATGTATTAACTAGGATCTAAATCCCTGTCAGAAGACATGGTATAGTAGTGATGTATTAACTAGGCACTATGTCCCTGTCAGAAGACATAGTATAGTAGTAGTGATGTATTAACTAGGCTCTATGTCCCTGTCAGAAGACATGGTATAGTAGTGATGTATTAACTAGGCTCTATGTCCCTGTCAGAAGACATGGTATAGTAGTGATGTATTAACTAGGCTCTATGTCCCTGTCAGAAGATATTGGTATAGTAGTGATGTATTAACTAGGCTCTATGTCCCTGTCAGAAGACAGTGTATAGTACTGATGTATTAACTAGGCTCTACATCCCTGTCAGAAGACAGTGTATAGTAGTGATGTATTAACTAGGATCTATGTCCGTGTCAGAATACATGGTATAGTAGTAGTGATGTATTAACTAGGCTCTACGTCCCTGTCAGAAGACATGGTATAGTAGTGATGTATTAACTAGGCTCTACATCCCTGTCAGATGACATGGTATAGTGGTGATGTATTAACTAGGCTCTACGTCCCTGTCAGAAGACCTGGTATAGTAGTGATGTATTAACTAGGCTCTATGTCCCTGTCAGAAGACATGGTATAGTAGTAGTGATGTATTAGCTATGCTCTATGTCCCAGTCAGAAGACATGGTATAGTAGTGATGTATTAACTAGGCTCTAAATCCCTGTCAAAAGACAGTGTATAGTAGTGATGTATTAACTGGGCTCTGCGTCCCTGTCAGATGACATGGTATAGTAGTAGTGATGTATTAACTAGGCTCTGTGTCCCTGTCAGAAGACATGGTATTGTAGTGAGGTATTAACTAGGCTCTAAGTCCCTTTCAGAAGACATGGTATAGTAGTGATGTATTAACTAGGCTCTATGTCCCTGTCAGAAGAAATGTTATAGTAGTAGTGATGTATTAACTAGGCTCTACGTCCCTGTCAGAAGACATGGTATAGTAGTAGTGATGTATTAACGAGGCTCTATGTCCCTGTCAGAAGACATGGTATAGTAGTGATGTATTAACTAGGCTCTATGTCCCTGTCAGAAGATATTGGTATAGTAGTGATGTATTAACAAGGCTCTACGTTCCTGTCAGAAGAGAGTGTACAGTACTGATGTATTAACTAGGCTCTATGTCCCTGTCAGAAGACAGTGTATAGTAGTGATGTATTAACTAGGCTCTATGTCCCTGTCAGAAGACATGGTATAGTAGTGATGTATTAACTAGGCTCTACGTCCCTGTCAAAAGACAGTGTATTGTAGTGATGTATTTACTAGGCTCTACGTCCCTGTCAGAAGACATGGTATAGTAGTAGTGATGTATTAACTAGGCTCTACGTCCCTGTCAGAAGACATGGTATAGTAGTGATGTATTAACTAGGCTCTACATCCCTGTCAGATGACATGGTATAGTGGTGATGTATTAACTAGGCTCTACGTCCCTGTCAGAAGACCTGGTATAGTAGTGATGTATTAACTAGGCTCTAGGTGCCTGTCAGAAGACATGGTATAGTAGTAGTGATGTATTAACTAGGATCTATGTCCCAGTCAGAAGACATGGTATAGTAGTGATGTATTAACTAGGCTCTAAATCCATGTCAGAAGACATGGTATAGTAGTGATGTATTAACTAGGCACTATGTCCCTGTCAGAAGACATGGTATAGTAGTAGTGATGTATTAACTAGGCTCTGTGTCCCTGTCAGAAGACTTGGTATAGTAGTGATGTATTAACTAGGCTATACGTCCCTGTCAAAGGACAGTGTATAGTAGTGATGTATTAACTAGGCTCGACGTCCCTGTCAGAATATATGGTATAGTAGTAGTGATGTATTAACAAGGCTCTACTTCCCTGTCAGATGACATGGTATGGTAGTGATGTATTAACTAGGCTCTACGTCCCTGTCAGAAGACCTGGTATAGTAGTGATGTATTAACTAGTCTCTATATCAATGTCAGAAGACATGGTATAGTAGTAGTGATGTATTAACTAGGCTCTATGTCCCTATCAGAAGACATGGTATAGTAGTAGTGATGTATTAACTAGGCTCTACGTCCCTGTCAGAAGACTTGGTATAGTAGTGATGTATTAACTAGGCTCTATGTCCCTATCAGAAGACATGGTATAGTAGTAGTGATGTATTAACTAGGCTCTATGTCCCAGTCAGAAGACATGGTATAGTAGTGATGTATTAACTAGTCTCTACGTCCCTGTCAAAAGACAGTGTATAGTAGTGATGTATTAACAAGGCTCTACTTCCCTGTCAGATGACATGGTATGGTAGTGATGTATTAACTAGGCTCTACGTCCCTGTCAGAAGACCTGGTATAGTAGTGATGTATTAACTAGTCTCTATATCCCTGTCAGAAGACATGGTATAGTAGTAGTGATGTATTAACTAGGCTCTATGTCCCTATCAGAAGACATGGTATAGTAGTAGTGATGTATTAACTAGGCTCTACGTCCCTGTCAGAAGACTTGGTATAGTAGTGATGTATTAACTAGGCTCTATGTCCCTATCAGAAGACATGGTATATTAGTAGTGATGTATTAACTAGGCTCTATGTCCCAGTCAGAAGACATGGTATAGTAGTGATGTATTAACTAGCCTCTACGTCCCTGTCAAAAGACAGTGTATAGTAGTGATGTATTAACTAGGATCTAAATCCCTGTCAGAAGACATGGTATAGTAGTGATGTATTAACTAGGCACTATGTCCCTGTCAGAAGACATAGTATAGTAGTAGTGATGTATTAACTAGTCTCTACGTCCCTGTCAGAAGACATGGTATAGTAGTGATGTATTAACTAGGCTCTATGTCCCTGTCAGAAGATATTGGTATAGTAGTGATGTATTAACTAGGCTCTACGTCCCTGTCAGAAGACAGTGTATAGTACTGATGTATTAACTAGGCTCTACATCCCTGTCAGAAGACAGTGTATAGTAGTGATGTATTAACTAGGATCTATGTCCCTGTCAGAATACATGGTATAGTAGTAGTGATGTATTAACTAGGCTCTACGTCCCTGTCAGAAGACATGGTATAGTAGTAATGTATTAACTAGGCTCTACATCCCTGTCAGATGACATGGTATAGTGGTGATGTATTAACTAGGCTCTACGTCCCTGTCAGAAGACCTGGTATAGTAGTGATGTATTAACTAGGCTATATGTCCCTGACAGAAGACATGGTATAGTAGTAGTGATGTATTAGCTAGGCTCTATGTCCCAGTCAGAAGACATGGTATAGTAGTGATGTATTAACTAGGCTCTAAATCCCTGTCAAAAGACAGTGTATAGTAGTGATGTATTAACTAGGCTCTACGTCCCTGTCAGATGACATGGTATAGTAGTAGTGATGTATTAACTAGGCTCTGTGTCCCTGTCAGAAGACATGGTATTGTAGTGAGGTATTAACTAGGCTCTAAGTCCCTGTCAGAAGACATGGTATAGTAGTGATGTATTAACTAGGCTCTATGTCCCTGTCAGAAGAAATGTTATAGTAGTAGTGATGTATTAACTAGGCTCTACGTCCCTGTCAGAAGACATGGTATAGTAGTAGTGATGTATTAACTAGGCTCTATGTCCCTGTCAGAAGACATGGTATAGTAGTGATGTATTAACTAGGCTCTATGTCCCTGTCAGAAGATATTGGTATAGTAGTGATGTATTAACTAGGCTCTACGTCCCTGTCAGAAGAGAGTGTACAGTAATGATGTATTAACTAGGCTCTATGTCCCTGTCAGAAGACAGTGTATAGTAGTGATGTATTAACTAGGCTCTATGTCCCTGTCAGAAGACATGGTATAGTAGTGATGTATTAACTAGGCTCTACGTCCCTGTCAAAAGACAGTGTATTGTAGTGATGTATTTACTAGGCTATACGTCCCTGTCAGAAGACATGGTATATTAGTAGTGATGTATTAACTAGGCTCTACGTCCCTGTCAGAAGACGTGGTATAGTAGTGATGTATTAACTAGGCTCTACATCCCTGTCAGATGACATGGTATAGTGGTGATGTATTAGCTAGGCTCTACGTCCCTGTCAGAAGACCTGGTATAGTAGTGATGTATTAACTAGGCTCTATGTCCCTGTCAGAAAACATGGTATAGTAGTAGTGATGTATTAACTAGGATCTATGTCCCAGTCAGAAGACATGGTATAGTAGTGATGTATTATCTAGGCTCTACGTCCCTGTCAAAAGACAGTGTATAGTAGTGATGTATTAACTAGGCTCTAAATCCCTGTCAGAAGACATGGTATAGTAGTGATGTATTAACTAGGCACTATGTCCCTGTCAGAAGACATGGTATAGTAGTAGTGATGTATTAACTAGGCTCTGTGTCCCTGTCAGAAGACTTGGTATAGTAGTGATGTATTAACTAGGCTCTACGTCCCTGTCAAAGGACAGTGTATAGTAGTGATGTATTAACTAGGCTCGACGTCCCTGTCAGAAGACATGGTATAGTAGTAGTGATGTATTAACTAGGCTCTACTTCCCTGTCAGATGACATGGTATAGTAGCGATGTATTAACTAGGCTCTACGTCCCTGTCAGAAGACCTGGTATAGTAGTGATGTATTAACTAGTCTCTATATCCCTGTCAGAAGACATGGTATAGTAGTAGTGATGTATTAACTAGGCTCTATGTCCCTATCAGAAGACATGGTATAGTAGTAGTGATGTATTAACTAGGCTCTACGTCCCTGTCAGAAGACTTGGTATAGTAGTGATGTATTAACTAGGCTCTATGTCCCTGTCAGAAGACAGTGTATAGTAGTGATGTATTAACTAGGCTCTATGTCCCTGTCAGAAGACATGCTATAGTAGTGATGTATTAACTAGGCTCTACGTCCCTGTCAAAAGACAGTGTATTGTAGTGATGTATTTACTAGGCTCTACGTCCCTGTCAGAAGACATGGTATATTAGTAGTGATGTATTAACTAGGCTCTACGTCCCTGTCAGAAGACGTGGTATAGTAGTGATGTATTAACTAGGCTCTACATCCCTGTCAGATGACATGGTATAGTGGTGATGTATTAACTAGGCTCTACGTCCCTGTCAGAAGACCTGGTATAGTAGTGATGTATTAACTAGGCTCTATGTCCCTGTCAGAAGACATGGTATAGTAGTAGTGATGTATTAACTAGGATCTATGTCCCAGTCAGAAGACATGGTATAGTAGTGATGTATTAACTAGGCTCTACGTCCCTGTCAAAAGACAGTGTATAGTAGTGATGTATTAACTAGGCTCTAAATCCCTGTCAGAAGACATGGTATAGTAGTGATGTATTAACTAGGCACTATGTCCCTGTCAGAAGACATGGTATAGTAGTAGTGATGTATTAACTAGGCTCTGTGTCCCTGTCAGAAGACTTGGTATAGTAGTGATGTATTAACCAATGCTCTACGTCCCTGTCAGAAGACATGGTATAGTAGTAGTGATGTATTAACTAGGCTCTACTTCCCTGTCAGATGACATGGTATAGTAGTGATGTATTAACTAGGCTCTACGTCCCTGTCAGAAGACCTGGTATAGTAGTGATGTATTAACTAGTCTCTATATCCCTGTCAGAAGACATGGTATAGTAGTAGTGATGTATTAACTAGGCTCTATATCCCTATCAGAAGACTTGGTATAGTAGTAGTGATGTATTAACTAGGCTCTACGTCCCTGTCAGAAGACTTGGTATAGTAGTGATGTATTAACTAGGCTCTATGTCCCTATCAGAAGACATGGTATAGTAGTAGTGATGTATTAACTAGGCTCTATGTCCCAGTCAGAAGACATGGTATAGTAGTGATGTATTAACTAGCCTCTACGTCCCTGTCAAAAGACAGTGTATAGTAGTGATGTATTAACTAGGATCTAAATCCCTGTCAGAAGACATGGTATAGTAGTGATGTATTAACTAGGCACTATGTCCCTGTCAGAAGACATAGTATAGTAGTAGTGATGTATTAACTAGGCTCTACGTCCCTGTCAGAAGACATGGTATAGTAGTGATGTATTAACTAGGCTCTATGTCCCTGTCAGAAGATATTGGTATAGTAGTGATGTATTAACTAGGCTCTACGTCCCTGTCAGAAGACAGTGTATAGTACTGATGTATTAACTAGGCTCTACGTCCCTGTCAGAAGACAGTGTATAGTGGTGATGTATTAACTAGGCTCTATGTCCCTGTCAGAAGACGTGGTATAGTAGTGATGTATTAACTAGGCTCTACGTCCCTGTCAAAAGACAGTGTATTGTAGTGATCAATCAATTTTATTTTATATAGCCCTTCTTACATCAGCTAATATCTCGAAGTGCTGTACAGAAACCCAGCCTAAAACCCCAAACAGCTAGTAATGCAGGTGTAGAAGCACGGTGGCTAGGAAAAACTCCCTAGAAAGGCAAAACCTAGGAAGAAACCTAGAGAGGAACCAGGCTATGAGGGGTGGCCAGTCCTCTTCTGGCTGTGCCGGGTGGAGATTATAACAGAACCATGCCAAGATGTTCAAAAATGTTCATAAGTGACAAGCATGGTCAAATAATAATCAGGAATAAATCTCAGTTGGCTTTTCATAGCCGATCATTAGAGTTTAAAACAGCAGGTCTGGGACAGGTAGGGGTTCCATAACCGCAGGCAGAACAGTTTAAACTGGAATAGCAGCAAGGCCAGGCGGACTGGGGATAGCAAGGAGTCACCACGGCCGGTAGTCCCGACGTATGGTCCTAGGGCTCAGGTCTCTCAGTTGGCTTTTCATAGCCGATCATTTAGAGTTGAAAACAGCAGGTCTGGGACAGGTAGGGGTTTCGTAGCCGCAGGCAGAACAGTTGAAACTGGAATAGCAGCAAGGCCAGGCGGACTGGGGGCAGCAGGGTGTCATCATGCCCGGTAGTCCTGACGTATGGTCCTAGGGCTCAGGTTCTCAGAGAGAAAGAGAGAACGAGAGAATTAGAGAGAGCATACTTAAATTCACACAGGACACTGGATAAGACAGGAGAAGTACTCCAGGTATAACCAACTAACCCCAGCCCCCCGACACATAAACTACTGCAGCATAAATACTGGAGGCTGAGACAGGAGCGGTCCGGAGACACTGTGGCCCCATCCGAAGAAACCCCCGGACAGGGCCAAACAGGAAGGATATAACCCCACCCACTCCGCCAAAGCACAGCCCCCGCACCACTAGAGGGATATCCCCAACCACCAACTTACAATCCTGAGACAAGGCCGAGTATAGCCCACAGAGGTCTCCACCACAGCACAAACCAAGGGGGGGGGGGGGCGCCAACCCAGACAGGAAGATCACGTCAGTAACTCAACCCACTCAAGTGACGCACCCCTCCCAGGGACGGCATGAAAGAGCACCAGCAGGCCAGTGACTCAGCCCCTGCAACAGGGTTAGAGGCAGAGAACCCCAGTGGAGAGGGGAACCGGCCTGGCAGAGACAGCAAGGGCTGTTCGTTGCTCCAGCCTTTCCGTTCACCTTCACACTCCTGGGCCAGACTACACTCAATCATATGACCTACTGAAGAGATAAGTCTTCAGTAAAGACTTAAAGGTTGAGACCGAGTCTGCGTCTCTCACATGGGTAGGCAGACTGTTCCATAAAAATGGAGATCTATAGGAGAAAGCCCTGCCTCCCGCTGTTTGCTTAGAAATTCTAGGGACAATTAGGAGGCCTGCGTCTTGTGACCGTAGCGTACGTATTGGTATGTACGGCAGGACCAACTCGGAAAGATAGGTAGGAGCAAGCCCATGTAACGCTTTATAGGTTAACAGTAAAACCTTGAAATCAGCCCTTGCCTTAACAGGAAGCCAGTGTAGGGAAGCTAGCACTGGAGTAATATGATCAAATTTCTTGGTTCTAGTCAGGATTCTAGCAGCCGTATTTAGCACTAACTGGAGTTTATTTAGTGCTTTATCCGGGTAGCCGGAAAATAGAGCATTGCAGTAGTCTAATCTAGAAGTAACAAATGCATGGATTAATTTTTCTGCATCATTTTTGGACAGAAAATTTCTGATTTTTGCAATGTTACGTAGATGGAAAAAAGCTGTCCTTGAAACAGTCTTGATATGTTCGTCAAAAGAGAGATCAGGGTCAAGAGTAACGCCTAGGTCCTTCACAGTTTTATTTGAGACGACTTTACAACCATCAAGATGAATTGTCAGATTTAACAGAAGATCTCTTTGTTTCTTGGGACCTAGAACAAGCATCTCTGTTTTGTCCGAGTTTAAAAGTAAAAAGTTTTCAGCCATCCACTTCCTTATGTCTGAAACACAGGCTTCTAGCGAGGGCAATTTTGGGGCTTCACCATGCTTCATTGAAATGTACAGCTGTGTGTCATCCGCATAGCAGTGAAAGTTAACATTATGTTTTCGAATAACATCCCCAAGAGGTAAAATATATAGTGAAAACAATAGTGGTGATGTATTTACTAGGCTCTACGTCCATGTCAGAACACATGGTATAGTAGTAGTGATGTATTAACTAGGCTCTACGTCCCTGTCAGAAGACATGGTATAGTAGTGATGTATTAACTAGGCTCTACATCCCTGTCAGATGACATGGTATAGTGGTGATGTATTAACTAGGCTCTACGTCCCTGTCAGAAGACCTGGTATAGTAGTGATGTATTAACTAGGCTCTATGTCCCTGTCAGAAGACATGGTATAGTAGTAGTGATGTATTAACTAGGCTCTATGTCCCAGTCAGAAGACATGGTATAGTAGTGATGTATTAACTAGGCTCTACGTCCCTGTCAAAAGACAGTGTATAGTAGTGATGTATTAACTAGGCTCTAAATCCCTGTCAGAAGACATGGTATAGTAGTGATGTATTAACTAGGCACTATGTCCCTGTCAGAAGACATGGTATAGTAGTAGTGATGTATTAACTAGGCTCTGTGTCCCTGTCAGAAGACTTGGTATAGTAGTGATGTATTAACTAGGCTCTATGTCCCTGTCAGAAGACATGGTATAGTAGTGATGTATTAACTAGGCTCTACGTCCCTGTCAGAAGACATGGTATAGTAGTAGTTATGTATTAACTAGGCTCTACGTCCCTGTCAGATGACATGGTATAGTAGTAGTGATGTATTAACTAGGCTCTGTGTCCCTGTCAGAAGACTTGGTATAGTAATGATGTATTAACTAGGCTCTATGTCCCTGTCAGAAGACATGGTATAGTAGTGAGGTATTAACTAGGATCTAAGTCCCTGTTAGAAGACATGGTATAGTAGTGATGTATTAACTAAACTCTATGTCCCTGTCAGAAGACATGGTATAGTAGTAGTGATGTATTAACTAGGCTCTACGTACCTGTCAGAAGACATGGTATAGTAGTAGTGATGTATTAACTAGGCTCTATGTCCCTGTCAGAAGAAATGGTTTAGCAGTGATGTATTAACTAGGCTCTACGTCCCTGTCAGAAGACATGGTATATATGTGATGTATTAACTAGGCTCTACGTCCCTGTCAGAAGACATGGTATAGTAGAGATATATTAACTAGGCTCTACGTCCCTGTCAGAAGACATGGTATACTAGTGATGTATTAACTAGGCTCTACGTCCCTGTCAGAAGACATGGTATTGTAGTGATGTATTAAATAGGCTCTATGTCCCTGTCAGAAGATATTGGTATAGTAGTGATGTATTAACTAGGCTCTACGTCCCTGTCAGAAGACAGTGTATAGTACTGATGTATTAACTAGGCTCTACATCCCTGTCAGAAGACAGTGTATAGTAGTGATGTATTAACTAGGATCTATGTCCCTGTCAGAAGACATGGTATAGTAGTGATGTATTAACTAGGCTCTACGTCCCTGTCAAAAGACAGTGTATTGTAGTGATGTATTTACTAGGCTCTACGTCCCTGTCAGAAGACATGGTATAGTAGTAGTGATGTATTAACTAGGCTCTACGTCCCTGTCAGAAGACATGGTATAGTAGTGATGTATTAACTAGGCTCTACATCCCTGTCAGATGACATGGTATAGTGGTGATGTATTAACTAGGCTCTACGTCCCTGTCAGAAGACCTGGTATAGTAGTGATGTATTAACTAGGCTCTATGTCCCTGTCAGAAGATATGGTATAGTAGTAGTGATGTATTAACTAGGTTCTATGTCCCAGTCAGAAGACATGGTATAGTAGTGATGTATTAACTAGGCTCTAAATCCCTGTCAAAAGACAGTGTATAGTAGTGATGTATTAACTAGGCTCTAAATCCCTGTCAGAAGACATGGTATAGTAGTGATGTATTAACTAGGCACTATGTCCCTGTCAGAAGACATGGTATAGTCGTAGTGATGTATTAACTAGGCTCTGTGTCCCTGTCAGAAGACTTGGTATAGTAGTGATGTATTAACTAGGCTCTACGTCCCTGTCAGAAGACATGGTATAGTAGTGATGTATTAACTAGGCTCTACGTCCCTGTCAGAAGACATGGTATAGTAGTAGTGATGTATTAACTAGGCTCTGTGTCCCTGTCAGAAGACTTGGTATAGTAGTGATGTATTAACTAGGCTCTATGTCCCTGTCAGAAGACATGGTATAGTAGTGAGGTATTAACTAGGCTCTAAGTCCCTGTCAGAAGACATGGTATAGTAGTGATGTATTAACTAGGCTCTATGTCCCTGTCAGAAGACATGGTATAGTAGTAGTGATGTATTAACTAGGCTCTACGTCCCTGTCAGAAGACATGGTATAGTAGTAGTGATGTATTAACTAGGCTCTACGTCCCTGTCAGAAGACATGGTATAGTAGTGATGTATTAACTAGGCTCTATGTCCCTGTCAGAAGACATGGTATAGTAGTAGTGATGTATTAACTAGGCTCTACGTCCCTTTCAGAAGACATGGTATAGTAGTGATGTATTAATTAGGCTCTATGTCCCTGTCAGAAGACATGGTATAGTAGTAGTGATGTATTAACTAGGCTCTATGTCCCAGTCAAAAGACATGGTATAGTAGTGATGTATTAACTAGGCTCTACGTCCCTGTCAAAAGACAGTGTATATTAGTGATGTATTAACTAGCCTCTACGTCCCTGTCAGAAGACATGGTATAGTAGTAGTGATGTATTAACTAGGCTCTACGTCCCTGTCAGAAGATAGTGTATAGTAGTGATGTATTAACTAGGCTCTATGTCCCTGTCAAAAGACATGGTATAGTAGTGATGTATTAACTAGGCTCTACGTCCCTGTCAGAAGACAGTGTATAGTAGTGATGTATTTACTAGTCTCTACGTCCCTGTAAGAAGACATGGTATAGTAGTAGTAATGTATTAACTAGGCTCTACGTCCCTGTCAGAAGACAAGGTATAGTAGTGATGTATTAACAAGGCTCTAAGTCCCTGTCAGAAGACCTGGTATAGTAGTGATGTATTAACTAGGCTCTATGTCCCTGTCAGAAGACATGGTATAGTAGTAGTGATGTATTAACTAGGCTCTATGTCCCTGTCAGAAGACATGGTATAGTAGTAGTGATGTATTAACTAGGCTCTATGTCCCTGTCAGAGGACATGGTATAGTAGTGATGTATTAACTAGGCTCTACGTCCCTGTCAGAAGACATGGTATAGTAGTAGTGATGTATTAACTAGGCTCTATGTCCCTGTCAGAAGACATGGTATAGTAGTAGTGATGTATTAACTAGGCTCTATGTCCCTGTCAGAAGACATGGTATAGTAGTGATGTATTAACTAGGCTCTACGTCCCTGTCAGATGACATGGTATAGTAGTGATGTATTAACTAGGCTCTACGTCCCTGTCAGAAGACCTGGTATAGTAGGGATGTATTAACTAGTCTCTATGTCCCTGTCAGAAGACATGGTATAGTAGTAGTGATGTATTAACTAGGCTCTGTGTCCCTGTCAGAAGACTTGGTATAGTAGTGATGTATTAACTAGGCTCTATGTCCCTGTCAGAAGACATGGTATAGTAGTGAGGTGTTAACCAGTCTCTAAGTCCCTTTCAGAAGACATGGTATAGTAGTGATGTATTAACTAGGCTCTATGTCCCTGTCAGAAGACATGTTATAGTAGTAATGATGTATTAACTAGGCTCTATGTCCCTGTCAGAAGACATGGTATAGTAGGAGTGATGTATTAACTAGGCTCTATGTCCCTGTCAGAATACATGGTATAGTAGTGATGTATTAACTAGGCTTTACGTCCCTGTCAGAAGACATGGTGTAGTAGTGATGTATTAACTAGGCTCTATGTCCCTGTCAGAAGACATGGTATAGTAGTGATGTATTAACTAGGCTCTATGTCCCTGTCAGAAGACATGGTATAGTAGTGATGTATTAACTAGGCTCTACGTCCCTGTCAGAAGACAGTGTATTGTAGTGATGTATTTACTAGGCTCTATATCCCTGTCAGAAGACATGGTATAGAAGTAGTGATGTATAAACTAGGCTCTATGTCCCTGTCAGAAGACATGGTATAGTAGTAGTGATGTATTAACTAGGCTCTGTATCCCTGTCAGAAGACTTGGTATAGTAGTGATGTATTAACTAGGCTCTATGTCCCTGTCAGAAGACATGGTATAGTAGTAGTGATGTATTAACTAGGCTCTATGTCCCAGTCAGAAGACATGGTATAGAAGTGATGTATTAACTAGGCTCTACGTCCCTGTCAGAAGACGTGGTATAGTAGTAGTGATGTATTAACTAGGTTCTACGTCCCTGACGGAAGATATGGTATAGTAGTGATGTATTAACTAGGCTCTACGTCCCTGTCAGAAGACATGGTATAATAGTGATGTATTAACTAGGCTCTACGTCCCTGTCAGAAGATAGTGTATAGTAGTGATGTATTAACTAGGCTCTATGTCCCTGTCAAAAGACATGGTATAGTAGTGATGTATTAACTAGGCTCTACGTCCCTGTCAGAAGACAGTGTATAGTAGTGATGTATTTACTAGGCTCTACTTCCCTGTCAGAAGACATGGTATAGTAGTAGTAATGTATTAACTAGGCTCTACGTCCCTGTCAGAAGACATGGTATAGTAGTGATGTATTAACTAGGCTCTAAGTCCCTGTCAGAAGACCTGGTATAGTAGTGATGTATTAACTAGGCTCTATGTCCCTGTCAGAAGACATGGTATAGTAGTAGTGATGTATTAACTAGGCTCTATGTCCCTGTCAGAAGACATGGTATAGTAGTAGTGATGTATTAACTAGGCTCTATGTCCCTGTCAGAAGACATGGTATAGTAGTGATGTATTAACTAGGCTCTACGTCCCTGTCAGAAGACATGGTATAGTAGTAGTGATGTATTAACTAGGCTCTACGTCCCTGTCAGATGACATGGTATAGTAGTGATGTATTAACTAGGCTCTACGTCCCTGTCAGAAGACCTGGTATAGTAGGGATGTATTAACTAGTCTCTATGTCCCTGTCAGAAGACATGGTATAGTAGTAGTGATGTATTAACTAAGCTCTGTGTCCCTGTCAGAAGACTTGGTATAGTAGTGATGTATTAACTAGGCTCTATGTCCCTGTCAGAAGACATGGTATAGTAGTGAGGTATTAACTAGTCTCTAAGTCCCTTTCAGAACACATGGTATAGTAGTGATGTATTAACTAGGCTCTATGTCCCTGTCAGAAGACATGGTATAGTAGTAATGATGTAATAACTAGGCTCTATGTCCCTGTCAGAAGACATGGTATAGTAGGAGTGATGTATTAACTAGGCTCTATGTCCCTGTCAGAAGACATGGTATAGTAGTGATGTATTAACTAGGCTCTACGTCCCTGTCAGAAGACAGTGTATTGTAGTGATGTATTTACTAGGCTCTACGTCCCTGTCAGAAGACATGGTATAGTAGTAGTAATGTATTAACTAGGCTCTACGTCCCTGTCAGAAGACATGGTATAGTAGTGATCTATTAACTAGGCTCTATGTCCCTGTCAGAAGACATGGTATAGTAGTGATGTATTAACTAGATTCTACGTCCCTGTCAGAAGACAGTGTATAGTAGTGATGTATTAACTAGGCTCTACGTCCCTGTCAGAAGACATGGTATAGCAGTAGTGATGTATTAACTAGGCTCTACGTTAGGCTCTACGTCCCTGTCAAAAGACATGGTATACTAGTGATGTATTAACTAGGCTCTACGTCCCTGTCAGAAGACATGGTATAGTAGAGATGTATTAACTAGCCTCTACATCCCTGTAAGAAGATATGGTATACTAGTGATGTATTAACTAGGCTCTACGTCCCTGTCAGAAGACAGTGTATAGTAGTGATGTATTCACTAGGCTCTATGTCCCTGTCAGAAAACATTGTATAGTAGTGATGTATTAACTAGGCTCTATGTCCCTGTCAGAAGACAGTATATAGTAGTGATGTATTAACTAGGCTCTATTTCCCTGTCAGAAGACATGGTATAGTAGTAGTGATGTATTAACTAGGCTCTATGTCCCTGTCAGAAGACATGGTATAGTAGTAGTGATGTATTAACTAGGCTCTATGTCCCTGTCAGAAGACATGGTATAGTAGGAGTGATGTATTAACTAGGCTCTATGTCCCTGTCAGAGGACATGGTATAGTAGTGATGTATTAACTAGGCTGTATGTCCCTGTCAGAAGACATGGTATAGTAGTGATGTATTAACTAGGCTTTACGTCCCTGTCAGAAGACATGGTGTAGTAGTGATGTATTAACTAGGCTATATGTCCCTGTCAGAAGACATGGTATAGTAGTGATGTATTAACTAGGCTCTATGTCCCTGTCAGAAGACATGGTATAGTAGTAATGATGTATTAACTAGGCTCTATGTCCCTGTCAGAAGACATGGTATAGTAGGAGTGATGTATTAACTAGGCTCTATGTCCCTGTCAGAGGACATGGTATAGTAGTGATGTATTAACTAGGCTCATCCCTGTCAGAATACATGGTATAGTAGTGATGTATTAACTAGGCTTTACGTCCCTGTCAGAAGACATGGTGTAGTAGTGATGTATTAACTAGGCTCTATGTCCCTGTCAGAAGACATGGTATAGTAGTGATGTATTAACTAGGCTCTATGTCCCTGTCAGAAGACATGGTATAGTAGTGATGTATTAACAAGGCTCTACGTCCCTGTCAGAAGACAGTGTATTGTAGTGATGTATTTACTAGGCTCTACGTCCCTGTCAGAAGACATGGTATAGTAGTAGTAATGTATTAACTAGGCTCTACGTCCCTGTCAGAAGACATGGTATAGTAGTGATCTATTAACTAGGCTCTATGTCCCTGTCAGAAGACATGGTATAGTAGTGATGTATTAACTAGGCTCTACGTCCCTGTGAGAAGACAGTTTATAGTAGTGATGTATTAACTAGGCTCTACGTCCCTGTCAGAAGACATGGTATAGCAGTAGCGATGTATTAACTAGACTCTACGTTAGGCTCTACGTCCCTGTCAAAAGACATGGTATAGTAGTAGTGATGTATTAACTAGGCTCTACGTCCCTGTCAGAAGACATGGTATAGTAGAGATGTATTAACTAGCCTCTACATCCCTGTAAGAAGACATGGTATACTAGTGATGTATTAACTAGGCTCTACGTCCCTGTCAGAAGACAGTGTATAGTAGTGATGTATTAACTAGGCTCTATGTCCCTGTCAGAAAACATTGTATAGTAGTGATGTATTAACTAGGCTATATGTCCCTGTCAGAAGATATTGGTATAGTAGTGATGTATTAACTAGGCTCTACGTCCCTGTCAGAAGACAGTGTATAGTACTGATGTATTAACTAGGCTCTATGTCCCTGTCAGAAGACAGTGTATAGTAGTGATGTATTAACTAGGCTCTATTTCCCTGTCAGAAGACATGGTATAGTAGTAGTGATGTATTAACTAGGCTCTATGTCCCTGTCAGAAGACATGGTATAGTCGTAGTGATGTATTAACTAGGCTCTATGTCCCTTTCAGAAGACATGTTATAGTAGGAGTGATGTATTAACTAGGCTCTATGTCCCTGTCAGAGGACATGGTATAGTAGTGATGTATTAACTAGGCTGTATGTCCCTGTCAGAAGACATGGTATAGTAGTGATGTATTAACTAGGCTTTACGTCCCTGTCAGAAGACATGGTGTAGTAGTGATGTATTA
Organism: Coregonus lavaretus; assembly: GCF_964263955.1. NCBI lineage: Eukaryota > Metazoa > Chordata > Actinopteri > Salmoniformes > Salmonidae > Coregonus > Coregonus lavaretus. Next base: position 766,061 of record NW_028158555.1, on the reverse strand, counting down.
ACTAGGCTATATGTCCCTGTCAGAAGACATGGTATAGTAGTGATGTATTAACTAGGCTCTATGTCCCTGTCAGAAGACATGGTATAGTAGTGATGTATTAACTAGGCTCTACGTCCCTGTCAGAAGACATGGTATAGTAGTAGTGATGTATTAACTAGGCTCTACGTCCCTGTCAGATGACATGATATAGTAGTAGTGATGTATTAACTAGGCTCTGTGTCCCTGTCAGAACACTTGGTATAGTAGTGATGTATTAACTAGGCTCATCCCTGTCAGAAGACATGGTATAGTAGTGATGTATTAACTAGGCTTTACGTCCCTGTCAGAAGACATGGTGTAGTAGTGATGTATTAACTAGTCTCTAAGTCCCTTTCAGAAGACATGGTATAGTAGTGATGTATTAACTAGGCTCTATGTCCCTGTCAGAAGACATGGTATAGTAGTAATGATGTATTAACTAGACTCTATGTCCCTGTCAGAAGATATGGTATAGTAGGAGTGATGTATTAACTAGGCTCTATGTCCCTGTCAGAGGACATGGTATAGTAGTGATGTATTAACTAGGCTCATCCCTGTCAGAATACATGGTATAGTAGTGATGTATTAACTAGGCTTTACGTCCCTGTCAGAAGACATGGTGTAGTAGTGATGTATTAACTAGGCTCTATGTCCCTGTCAGAAGACATGGTATAGTAGTGATGTATTAACTAGGCTCTACGTCCCTGTCAGAAGACAGTGTATTGTAGTGATGTATTTACTAGGCTCTACGTCCCTGTCAGAAGACATGGTATAGTAGTAGTAATGTATTAACTAGGCTCTACGTCCCTGTCAGAAGACATGGTATAGTAGTGATCTATTAACTAGGCTCTATGTCCCTGTCAGAAGACATGGTATAGTAGTGATGTATTAACTAGGCTCTACGTCCCTGTCAGAAGACAGTGTATAGTAGTGATGTATTAACTAGGCTCTACGTCCCTGTCAGAAGACATGGTATAGCAGTAGTGATGTATTAACTAGACTCTACGTTAGGCTCTACGTCCCTGTCAAAAGACATGGTATAGTAGTAGTGATGTATTAACTAGGCTCTACGTCTCTGTCAGAAGATATGGTATAGTAGAGATGTATTAACTAGCCTCTACATCCCTGTAAGAAGACATGGTATACTAGTGATGTATTAACTAGGCTCTACGTCCCTGTCAGAAGACAGTGTATAGTAGTGATGTATTAACTAGGCTCTATGTCCCTGTCAGAAGACATGGTATAGTAGTAATGATGTATTAACTAGACTCTATGTCCCTGTCAGAAGACATGGTATAGTAGGAGTGATGTATTAACTAGGCTCTATGTCCCTGTCAGAGGACATGGTATAGTAGTGATGTATTAACTAGGCTCATCCCTGTCAGAATACATGGTATAGTAGTGATGTATTAACTAGGCTTTACGTCCCTGTCAGAAGACATGGTGTAGTAGTGATGTATTAACTAGGCTCTATGTCCCTGTCAGAAGACATGGTATAGTAGTGATGTATTAACTAGGCTCTACGTCCCTGTCAGAAGACAGTGTATTGTAGTGATGTATTTACTAGGCTCTACGTCCCTGTCAGAAGACATGGTATAGTAGTAGTAATGTATTAACTAGGCTCTACGTCCCTGTCAGAAGACATGGTATAGTAGTGATCTATTAACTAGGCTCTATGTCCCTGTCAGAAGACATGGTATAGTAGTGATGTATTAACTAGGCTCTACGTCCCTGTCACAAGACAGTGTATAGTAGTGATGTATTAACTAGGCTCTACGTCCCTGTCAGAAGACATGGTATAGCAGTAGTGATGTATTAACTAGACTCTACGTTAGGCTCTACGTCCCTGTCAAAAGACATGGTATAGTAGTAGTGATGTATTAACTAGGCTCTACGTCCCTGTCAGAAGACATGGTATAGTAGAGATGTATTAACTAGCCTCTACATCCCTGTAAGAAGACATGGTATACTAGTGATGTATTAACTAGGCTCTACGTCCCTGTCAGAAGACAGTGTATAGTAGTGATGTATTAACTAGGCTCTATGTCCCTGTCAGAAAACATTGTATAGTAGTGATGTATTAACTAGGCTATATGTCCCTGTCAGAAGATATTGGTATAGTAGTGATGTATTAACTAGGCTCTACGTCCCTGTCAGAAGACAGTGTATAGTACTGATGTATTAACTAGGCTCTATGTCCCTGTCAGAAGACAGTGTATAGTAGTGATGTATTAACTAGGCTCTATTTCCCTGTCAGAAGACATGGTATAGTAGTAGTGATGTATTAACTAGGCTCTATGTCCCTGTCAGAAGACATGGTATAGTAGTAGTGATGTATTAACTAGGCTCTATGTCCCTTTCAGAAGACATGTTATAGTAGGAGTGATGTATTAACTAGGCTCTATGTCCCTGTCAGAGGACATGGTATAGTAGTGATGTATTAACTAGGCTGTATGTCCCTGTCAGAAGACATGGTATAGTAGTGATGTATTAACTAGGCTTTACGTCCCTGTCAGAAGACATGGTGTAGTAGTGATGTATTAACTAGGCTATATGTCCCCGTCAGAAGACATGGTATATTAGTGATGTATTAACTAGGCTCTACGTCCCTGTCAGAAGACAGTGTATTGTAGTGATGTATTTACTAGGCTCTACGTCCCTGTCAGAAGACATGGTATAGTAGTAGTAATGTATTAACTAGGCTCTACGTCCCTGTCAGAAGACATGGTATAGTAGTGATCTATTAACTAGGCTCTATGTCCCTGTCAGAAGACATGGTATAGTAGTGATGTATTAACTAGGCTCTACGTCCCTGTCAGAAGACAGTGTATAGTAGTGATGTATTAACTAGGCTCTACGTCCCTGTCAGAAGACATGGTATAGCAGTAGTGATGTATTAACTAGACTCTACGTTAGGCTCTACGTCCCTGTCAAAAGACATGGTATAGTAGTAGTGATGTATTAACTAGGCTCTACGTCCCTGTCAGAAGACATGGTATAGTAGAGATGTATTAACTAGCCTCTACATCCCTGTAAGAAGACATGGTATACTAGTGATGTATTAACTAGGCTCTACGTCCCTGTCAGAAGACAGTGTATAGTAGTGATGTATTAACTAGGCTCTATGTCCCTGTCAGAAAACATTGTATAGTAGTGATGTATTAACTAGGCTATATGTCCCTGTCAGAAGATATTGGTATAGTAGTGATGTATTAACTAGGCTCTACGTCCCTGTCAGAAGACAGTGTATAGTACTGATGTATTAACTAGGCTCTATGTCCCTGTCAGAAGACAGTGTATAGTAGTGATGTATTAACTAGGCTCTATTTCCCTGTCAGAAGACATGGTATAGTAGTAGTGATGTATTAACTAGGCTCTATGTCCCTGTCAGAAGACATGGTATAGTAGTAGTGATGTATTAACTAGGCTCTATGTCCCTTTCAGAAGACATGTTATAGTAGGAGTGATGTATTAACTAGGCTCTATGTCCCTGTCAGAGGACATGGTATAGTAGTGATGTATTAACTAGGCTGTATGTCCATGTCAGAAGACATGGTATAGTAGTGATGTATTAACTAGGCTTTACGTCCCTGTCAGAAGACATGGTGTAGTAGTGATGTATTAACTAGGCTATATGTCCCCGTCAGAAGACATGGTATATTAGTGATGTATTAACTAGGCTCTATGTCCCTGTCAGAAGACATGGTATAGTAGTGATGTATTAACTTGGCTCTACGTCCCTGTCAGAAGACATGGTATAGTAGTAGTGATGTATTAACTAGGCTCTACGTCCCTGTCAGATGACATGATATAGTAGTAGTGATGTATTAACTAGGCTCTGTGTCCCTGTCAGAACACTTGGTATAGTAGTGATGTATTAACTAGGCTCTATGTCCCTGTCAGAAGACATGGTATAGTAGTGAGGTATTAACTAGGCTCTAAGTCCCTGTCAGAAGACATGGTATAGTAGTGATGTATTAACTAGGCTCTATGTCCATGTCAGAAGACATGGTATAGTAGTAGTGATGTATTAACTAGGCTCTACGTCCCTGTCAGAAGACATGGTATAGTAGTAGTGATGTATTAACTAGGCTATATGTCCCTGTCAGAAGACATGGTATAGTAGTGATGTATTAACTAGGCTCTATGTCCCTGTCAGAAGACATGGTATAGTAGTGATGTATTAACTAGGCTCTACGTCCCTGTCAGAAGACATGGTATAGTAGTAGTGATGTATTAACTAGGCTCTACGTCCCTGTCAGATGACATGATATAGTAGTAGTGATGTATTAACTAGGCTCTGTGTCCCTGTCAGAACACTTGGTTTAGTAGTGATGTATTAACTAGGCTCATCCCTGTCAGAAGACATGGTATAGTAGTGATGTATTAACTAGGCTTTACGTCCCTGTCAGAAGACATGGTGTAGTAGTGATGTATTAACTAGTCTCTAAGTCCCTTTCAGAAGACATGGTATAGTAGTGATGTATTAACTAGGCTCTATGTCCCTGTCAGAAGACATGGTATAGTAGTATTGATGTATTAACTAGACTCTATGTCCCTGTCAGAAGATATGGTATAGTAGGAGTGATGTATTAACTAGGCTCTATGTCCCTGTCAGAGGACATGGTATAGTAGTGATGTATTAACTAGGCTCATCCCTGTCAGAATACATGGTATAGTAGTGATGTATTAACAAGGCTTTACGTCCCTGTCAGAAGACATGGTGTAGTAGTGATGTATTAACTAGGCTCTATGTCCCTGTCAGAAGACATGGTATAGTAGTGATGTATTAACTAGGCTCTACGTCCCTGTCAGAAGACAGTGTATTGTAGTGATGTATTTACTAGGCTCTACGTCCCTGTCAGAAGACATGGTATAGTAGTAGTAATGTATTAACTAGGCTCTACGTCCCTGTCAGAAGACATGGTATAGTAGTGATCTATTAACTAGGCTCTATGTCCCTGTCAGAAGACATGGTATAGTAGTGATGTATTAACTAGGCTCTACGTCCCTGTCAGAAGACAGTGTATAGTAGTGATGTATTAACTAGGCTCTACGTCCCTGTCAGAAGACATGGTATAGCAGTAGTGATGTATTAACTAGACTCTACGTTAGGCTCTACGTCCCTGTCAAAAGACATGGTATAGTAGTAGTGATGTATTAACTAGGCTCTACGTCCCTGTCAGAAGACATGGTATAGTAGAGATGTATTAACTAGCCTCTACATCCCTGTAAGAAGACATGGTATACTAGTGATGTATTAACTAGGCTCTACGTCCCTGTCAGAAGACAGTGTATAGTAGTGATGTATTAACTAGGCTCTATGTCCCTGTCAGAAAACATTGTATAGTAGTGATGTATTAACTAGGCTATATGTCCCTGTCAGAAGATATTGGTATAGTAGTGATGTATTAACTAGGCTCTACGTCCCTGTCAGAAGACAGTGTATAGTACTGATGTATTAACTAGGCTCTATGTCCCTGTCAGAAGACAGTGTATAGTAGTGATGTATTAACTAGGCTCTATTTCCCTGTCAGAAGACATGGTATAGTAGTAGTGATGTATTAACTAGGCTCTATGTCCCTGTCAGAAGACATGGTATAGTAGTAGTGATGTATTAACTAGGCTCTATGTCCCTTTCAGAAGACATGTTATAGTAGGAGTGATGTATTAACTAGGCTCTATGTCCCTGTCAGAGGACATGGTATAGTAGTGATGTATTAACTAGGCTGTATGTCCCTGTCAGAAGACATGGTATAGTAGTGATGTATTAACTAGGCTTTACGTCCCTGTCAGAAGACATGGTGTAGTAGTGATGTATTAACTAGGCTATATGTCCCTGTCAGAAGACATGGTATATTAGTGATGTATTAACTAGGCTCTATGTCCCTGTCAGAAGACATGGTATAGTAGTGATGTATTAACTAGGCTCTACGTCCCTGTCAGAAGACATGGTATAGTAGTAGTGATGTATTAACTAGGCTCTACGTCCCTGTCAGATGACATGATATAGTAGTAGTGATGTATTAACTAGGCTCTGTGTCCCTGTCAGAACACTTGGTATAGTAGTGATGTATTAACTAGGCTCTATGTCCCTGTCAGAAGACATGGTATAGTAGTGAGGTATTAACTAGGCTCTAAGTCCCTGTCAGAAGACATGGTATAGTAGTGATGTATTAACTAGGCTCTATGTCCATGTCAGAAGACATGGTATAGTAGTAGTGATGTATTAACTAGGCTCTACGTCCCTGTCAGAAGACATGGTATAGTAGTAGTGATGTATTAACTAGGCTCTACGTCCCTGTCAGAAGACATGGTATAGTAGTGATGTATTAACTAGGCTCTACGTCCCTGTCAGAAGACATGGTATAGTAGTAGTGATGTATTAACTAGGCTCTACGTCCCTGTCAGAAGACATGGTATAGAAGTGATGTATTAATTAGGCTCTATGTCCCTGTCAGAATACATGGTATAGTAGTAGTGATGTATTAACTAGGCTCTATGTCCCAGTCAAAAGACATGGTATAGTAGTGATGTATTAACTAGGCTCTATGTCCCTGTAAAAAGACAGTGTATATTAGTGATGTATTAACTAGGCTCTACATCCCTGTCAGAAGACATGGTATAGTAGTAGTGATGTATTAACTAGGCTCTAAGTCCCTGTCAGATGACATGGTATAGTAGTGATGTATTAACTAGGCTCTACGTCCCTGTCAGAACACCTGGTATAGTAGTGATGTATTAACTAGTCTCTATATCCCTGTCAGAAGACATGGTATAGAAGTAGTGATGTATAAACTAGGCTCTGTGTCCCTGTCAGAAGACATGGTATAGTAGTGATGTATTAACTAGGCTCTGTGTCCCTGTCAGAAGACATGGTATAGTAGTGATGTATTAACTAGGCTCTACGTCCCTGTCAGAAGACGTGGTATAGTAGTAGTGATGTATTAACTAGGTTCTACGTCCTTGACGGAAGATATGGTATAGTAGTGATGTATTAACTAGGCTCTACGTCCCTGTCAGAAGACATGGTATAGTAGTGATGTATTAACTAGGCTCTACGTCCCTGTCAGAAGATAGTGTATAGTAGTGATGTATTAACTAGGCTCTATGTCCCTGTCAAAAGACATGGTATAGTAGTGATGTATAAACTAGGCTCTACGTCCCTGTCAAAAGACAGTGTATTGTAGTGATGTATTTACTAGGCTCTATGTCCCTGTCAGAAGACATGGTATAGTAGTAGTAATGTATTAACTAGGCTCTACGTCCCTGTCAGAAGACATGGTATAGTAGTGATGTATTAACTAGGCTCTAAGTCCCTGTCAGAAGACCTGGTATAGTAGTGATGTATTAACTAGGCTCTGTGTCCCTCTCAGAAGACATGGTATAGTAGTGATGTATTAACTAGGCTCTATGTCCCTGTCAGAAGACATGGTATAGTAGTGATGTATTAACTAGGCTCTACGTCCCTGTCAGAAGACATGGTATAGTAGTAGTGATGTATTAACTAGGCTCTACGTCCCTGTCAGATGACATGGTATAGTAGTGATGTATTAACTAGGCTCTACGTCCCTGTCAGAAGACCTGGTATAGTAGGGATGTATTAACTAGTCTCTATGTCCCTGTCAGAAGACATGGTATAGCAGTAGTGATGTATTAACTAGGCTCTGTGTCCCTGTCAGAAGACTTGGTATAGTAGTGATGTATTAACTAGGCTCTATGTCCCTGTCAGAAGACATGGTATAGTAGTGAGGTATTAACTAGTCTCTAAGTCCCTTTCAGAAGACATGGTATAGTAGTGAGGTATTAACTAGTCTCTAAGTCCCTTTCAGAAGACATGGTATAGTAGTGATGTATTAACTAGGCTCTATGTCCCTGTCAGAAGACATGGTATAGTAGTAGATGTATTAACTAGGCTATATGTCCCTGTCAGAAGACATGGTATAGTAGTGATGTATTAACTAGGCTCTACGTCCCTGTCAGAAGACGTGGTATAGTAGTAGTGATGTATTAACTAGGTTCTACGTCCCTGACGGAAGATATGGTATAGTAGTGATGTATTAACTAGGCTCTACGTCCCTGTCAGAAGACATGGTATAGTAGTGATGTATTAACTAGGCTCTACGTCCCTGTCAGAAGATAGTGTATAGTAGTGATGTATTAACTAGGCTCTATGTCCCTGTCAAAATACATGGTATAGTAGTGATGTATAAACTAGGCTCTACGTCCCTGTCAGAAGACAGTGTATTGTAGTGATGTATTTACTAGGCTCTATGTCCCTGTCAGAAGACATGGTATAGTAGTAGTAATGTATTAACTAGGCTCTACGTCCCTGTCAGAAGACATGGTATAGTAGTGATGTATTAACTAGGCTCTAAGTCCCTGTCAGAAGGCCTGGTATAGTAGTGATGTATTAACTAGGCTCTGTGTCCCTCTCAGAAGACATGGTATAGTAGTGATGTATTAACTAGGCTCTATGTCCCTGTCAGAAGACATGGTATAGTAGTGATGTATTAACTAGGCTCTACGTCCCTGTCAGAAGACATGGTATAGTAGTAGTGATGTATTAACTAGGCTCTACGTCCCTGTCAGATGACATGGTATAGTAGTGATGTATTAACTAGGCTCTACGTCCCTGTCAGAAGACCTGGTATAGTAGGGATGTATTAACTAGTCTCTATGTCCCTGTCAGAAGACATGGTATAGTAGTAGTGATGTATTAACTAGGCTCTGTGTCCCTGTCAGAAGACTTGGTATAGTAGTGATGTATTAACTAGGCTCTATGTCCCTGTCAGAAGACATGGTATAGTAGTGAGGTATTAACTAGTCTCTAAGTCCCTTTCAGAAGACATGGTATAGTAGTGAGGTATTAACTAGTCTCTAAGTCCCTTTCAGAAGACATGGTATAGTAGTGATGTATTAACTAGGCTCTATGTCCCTGTCAGAAGACATTGTATAGTAGTAGTGATGTATTAACTAGGCTATATGTCCCTGTCAGAAGACATGGTATAATAGTAGTGATGTATTAACTAGGCTCTATGTCCCTGTCAGAAGACATGGTATAGTAGGAGTGATGTATTAACTAGGCTCTATGTCCCTGTCAGAGGACATGGTATAGTAGTGATGTATTAACTAGGCTCTATGTCCCTGTCAGAAGACATGGTATAGTAGTGATGTATTAACTAGGCTTTACGTCCCTGTCAGAAGACATGGTGTAGTAGTGATGTATTAACTAGGCTCTATGTCCCTGTCAGAAGACATGTCTAGTAGTTATGTATTAAATAGGCTCTATGTCCCTGTCAGAAGACATGGTATAGTAGTGATGTATTAACTAGGCTCTACGTCCCTGTCAGAAGACAGTGTATTGTAGTGATGTATTTACTAGGCTCTACGTCCCTGTCAGAAGACATGGTATAGTAGTAGTAATGTATTAACTAGGCTCTACGTCCCTGTCAGAAGACATGGTATAGTAGTGATGTATTAACTATGCTCTATGTCCCTGTCAGAACACATGGTATAGCAGTGATGTATTAACTAGGCTCTATGTCCCTGTCAGAAGACAGGGTATAGTAGTGATGTATTAACTAGGCTCTACGTCCCTGTCAGAAGACAGTGTATAGTAGTGATGTATTAACTACGCTCTACGTCCCTGTCAGAAGACATGGTATAGCAGTAGTGATGTATTAACTAGGCTCTACGTTAGGCTCTACGTCCCTGTCAGAAGACATGGTATAGTAGTAGTGATGTATTAACTAGGCTCTACGTCCCTGTCAGAAGACATGGTATAGTAGAGATGTATTAACTAGCCTCTACGTCCCTGTAAGAAGACATGGTATACTAGTGATATATTAACTAGGCTCTACGTCCCTGTCAGAAGACAGTGTATAGTAGTGATGTATTAACTAGGCTCTATGTCCCTGTCAGAAGACATGGTATAGTAGTGATGTATTAACTAGGCTATATGTCCCTGTCAGAAGATATTGGTATAGTAGTGATGTATTAACTAGGCTCTACGTCCCTGTCAGAAGACAGTGTATAGTACTGATGTATTAACTAGGCTCTATGTCCCTGTCAGAAGACAGTGTATAGTAGTGATGTATTAACTAGGCTCTATGTCCCTGTCAGAAGACATGGTATAGTAGTGAGGTATTAACTAGTCTCTAAGTCCCTTTCAGAAGACATGGTATAGTAGTGATGTATTAACTAGGCTCTATGTCCCTGTCAGAAGACATGGTATAGTAGTAGTGATGTATTAACTAGGCTCTATGTCCCTGTCAGAAGACATGGTATAGTAGGAGTGATGTATTAACTAGGCTCTATGTCCCTGTCAGAGGACATGGTATAGTAGTGATGTATTAACTAGGCTCTATGTCCCTGTCAGAAGACATGGTATAGTAGTGATGTATTAACTAGGCTCTATGTCCCTGTCAGAAGACATGGTATAGTAGTGATGTATTAACTAGGCTCTACGTCCCTGTCAGAAGACAGTGTATTGTAGTGATGTATTTACTATGCTCTACGTCCCTGTCAGAAGACATGGTATAGTAGTAGTAATGTATTAACTAGGCTCTACGTCCCTGTCAGAAGACATGGTATAGTAGTGATGTATTAACTAGGCTCTATGTCCCTGTCAGAAGACAGGGTATAGTAGTGAGGTATTAACTAGGCTCTACGTCCCTGTCAGAAGACAGTGTATAGTAGTGATGTATTAACTAGGCTCTACGTCCCTGTCAGAAGTCATGGTATAGCAGTAGTTATGTATTAACTAGGCTCTACGTTAGGCTCTACGTCCCTGTCAGAAGACATGGTATAGTAGTAGTGATGTATTAACTAGGCTCTACGTCCCTGTCAGAAGACATGGTATAGTAGAGATGTTTTAACTAGCCTCTATGTCCCTGTAAGAAGACATGGTATACTAGTGATGTATTAACTAGGCTCTACGTCCCTGTCAGAAGACAGTGTATAGTAGTGATGTATTAACTAGGCTCTATGTCCCTGTCAGAAGACATGGTATAGTAGTGATGTATTAACTAGGCTATATGTCCCTGTCAGAAGATATTGGTATAGTAGTGATGTATTAACTAGGCTCTACGTCCCTGTCAGAAGACAGTGTATAGTACTGATGTATTAACTAGGCTCTATGTCCCTGTCAGAAGACAGTGTATAGTAGTGATGTATTAACTAGGCTCTATGTCCCTGTCAGAAGACATGGTATAGTAGTGAGGTATTAACTAGTCTCTAAGTCCCTTTCAGAAGACATGGTATAGTAGTGATGTATTAACTAGGCTCTATGTCCCTGTCAGAAGACATGGTATAGTATTAGTGATGTATTAACTAGGCTCTATGTCCCTGTCAGAAGACATGGTATAGTAGGAGTGATGTATTAACTAGGCTCTATGTCCCTGTCAGAGGACATGGTATAGTAGTGATGTATTAACTAGGCTCTATGTCCCTGTCAGAAGACATGGTATAGTAGTTATGTATTAACTAGGCTTTACGTCCCTGTCAGAAGACATGGTGTATTAGTGATGTATTAACTAGGCTCTATGTCCCTGTCAGAAGACATGGTATAGTAGTGAGGTATTAACTAGGTTCTAAGTCCCTTTCAGAAGACATGGTATAGTAGTGATGTATTAACTAGGCTCTATGTCCCTGTCAGAAGACATGGTATAGTAGTAGTGATGTATTAACTAGGCTCTATGTCCCTGTCAGAAGACATGGTATAGTAGGAGTGATGTATTAACTAGGCTCTATGTCCCTGTCAGAGGACATGGTATAGTAGTGATGTATTAACTAGGCTCTATGTCCCTGTCAGAAGACATGGTATAGTAGTGATGTATTAACTAGGCTTTACGTCCCTGTCAGAAGACATGGTGTAGTAGTGATGTATTAACTAGGCTCTATGTCCCTGTCAGAAGACATGTATAGTAGTTATGTATTAAATAGGCTCTATGTCCCTGTCAGAAGACATGGTATAGTAGTGATGTATTAACTAGGCTCTACGTCCCTGTCAGAAGACATGGTATAGTAGTGATGTATTAACTAGGCTCTATGTCCCTGTCAGAACACATGGTATAGTAGTGATGTATTAACTAGGCTCTATGTCCCTGTCAGAAGACAGGGTATAGTAGTGATGTATTAACTAGGCTCTACGTCCCTGTCAGAAGACAGTGTATAGTAGTGATGTATTAACTAGGCTCTACGTCCCTGTCAGAAGACATGGTATAGCAGTAGTGATGTATTAACTAGGCTCTACGTTAGGCTCTACGTCCCTGTCAGAAGACATGGTATAGCAGTAGTGATGTATTAACTAGGCTCTACGTCCCTGTCAGAAGACATGGTATAGTAGAGATGTATTAACTAGCCTCTACGTCCCTGTAAGAAGACATGGTATACTAGTGATGTATTAACTAGGCTCTACGTCCCTGTCAGAAGACAGTGTATAGTAGTGATGTATTAACTAGGCTCTATGTCCCTGTCAGAAGACATGGTATAGTAGTGATGTATTAACTAGGCTATATGTCCCTGTCAGAAGATATTGGTATAGTAGTGATGTATTAACTAGGCTCTACGTCCCTGTCAGAAGACAGTGTATAGTACTGATGTATTAACTAGGCTCTATGTCCCTGTCAGAAGACAGTGTATAGTAGTGATGTATTAACTAGGCTCTATGTCCCTGTCAGAAGACATGGTATAGTAGTGAGGTATTAACTAGTCTCTAAGTCCCTGTCAGAAGACATGGTATAGTAGGAGTGATGTATTAACTAGGCTCTATGTCCCTGTCAGAGGACATGGTATAGTAGTGATGTATTAACTATGCTCTATGTCCCTGTAAGAAGACATGGTATATTAGTGATGTATTAACTAGGCTTTACGTCCCTGTCAGAAGACATGGTGTAGTAGTGATGTATTAACTAGGCTCTATGTCCCTGTCAGAAGACATGGTATAGTAGTGATGTATTAACTAGGCTATATGTCCCTGTCAGAAGACATGGTATAGTAGTGATGTATTAACTAGGCTCTACGTCCCTGTCAGAAGACAGTGTATTATAGTGATGTATTTACTAGGCTCTACGTCCCTGTCAGAAGACATGGTATAGTAGTAGTAATGTATTAACTAGGCTCTATGTCCCTGTCAGAAGACATGGTATAGTAGTGATGTATTAACTAGGCTCTATGTCCCTGTCAGAAGACATGGTATAGTAGTGATGTATTAACTAGGCTCTACGTCCCTGTCAGAAGACAGTGTATAGTAGTGATGTATTAACTAGGCTCTACGTCCCTGTCAGAAGTCATGGTATAGCAGTAGTTATGTATTAACTAGGCTCTACGTTAGGCTCTACGTCCCTGTCAGAAGACATGGTATAGTAGTAGTGATGTATTAACTAGGCTCTACGTCCCTGTCAGAAGACATGGTATAGTAGAGATGTATTAACTAGCCTCTATGTCCCTGTAAGAAGACATGGTATACTAGTGATGTATTAACTAGGCTCTACGTCCCTGTCAGAAGACAGTGTATAGTAGTGATGTATTAACTAGGCTCTATGTCCCTGTCAGAAGACATGGTATAGTAGTGATGTATTAACTAGGCTATATGTCCCTGTCAGAAGATATTGGTATAGTAGTGATGTATTAACTAGGCTCTACGTCCCTGTCAGAAGACAGTGTATAGTACTGATGTATTAACTAGGCTTTACGTCCCTGTCAGAAGACATGGTGTAGTAGTGATGTATTAACTAGGCTCTATGTCCCTGTCAGAAGACAGTGTATAGTAGTGATGTATTAACTAGGCTCTATGTCCCTGTCAGAAGACATGGTATAGTAGTGAGGTATTAACTAGTCTCTAAGTCCCTTTCAGAAGACATGGTATAGTAGTGATGTATTAACTAGGCTCTATGTCCCTGTCAGAAGACATGGTATAGTAGTAGTGATGTATTAACTAGGCTCTATGTCCCTGTCAGAAGACATGGTATAGTAGGAGTGATGTATTAACTAGGCTCTATTTCCCTGTCAGAGGACATGGTATAGTAGTGATGTATTAACTAGGCTCTATGTCCCTGTCAGAAGACATGGTATAGTAGTGATGTATTAACTAGGCTTTACGTCCCTGTCAGAAGACATGGTGTATTAGTGATGTATTAACTAGGCTCTATGTCCCTGTCAGAAGACATGGTATAGTAGTGATGTATTAACTAGGCTCTATGTCCCTGTCAGAAGACATGGTATAGTAGTGATGTATTAACTAGGCTCTACGTCCCTGTCAGAAGACAGTGTATAGTAGTGATGTATTAACTAGGCTCTACGTCCCTGTCAGAAGTCATGGTATAGCAGTAGTTATGTATTAACTAGGCTCTACGTTAGGCTCTACGTCCCTGTCAGAAGACATGGTATAGTAGTAGTGATGTATTAACTAGGCTCTACGTCCCTGTCAGAAGACATGGTATAGTAGAGATGTATTAACTAGCCTCTATGTCCCTGTAAGAAGACATGGTATACTAGTGATGTATTAACTAGGCTCTACGTCCCTGTCAGAAGACAGTGTATAGTAGTGATGTATTAACTAGGCTCTATGTCCCTGTCAGAAGACATGGTATAGTAGTGATGTATTAACTAGGCTATATGTCCCTGTCAGAAGATATTGGTATAGTAGTGATGTATTAACTAGGCTCTACGTCCCTGTCAGAAGACAGTGTATAGTACTGATGTATTAACTAGGCTCTATGTCCCTGTCAGAAGACAGTGTATAGTAGTGATGTATTAACTAGGCTCTATGTCCCTGTCAGAAGACATGGTATAGTAGTGAGGTATTAACTAGTCTCTAAGTCCCTTTCAGAAGACATGGTATAGTAGTGATGTATTAACTAGGCTCTATGTCCCTGTCAGAAGACATGGTATAGTAGTAGTGATGTATTAACTAGGCTCTATGTCCCTGTCAGAAGACATGGTATAGTAGGAGTGATGTATTAACTAGGCTCTATTTCCCTGTCAGAGGACATGGTATAGTAGTGATGTATTAACTAGGCTCTATGTCCCTGTCAGAAGACATGGTATAGTAGTGATGTATTAACTAGGCTTTACGTCCCTGTCAGAAGACATGGTGTATTAGTGATGTATTAACTAGGCTCTATGTCCCTGTCAGAAGACATGGTATAGTAGTGATGTATTAACTAGGCTCTATGTCCCTGTCAGAAGACATGGTATAGTAGTGATGTATTAACTAGGCTCTACGTCCCTGTCAGAAGACAGTGTATTGTAGTGATGTATTTACTAGGCTCTACGTCCCTGTCAGAAGACATGGTATAGTAGTAGTAATGTATTAACTAGGCTCTACGTCCCTGTCAGAAGACATGGTATAGTAGTGATGTATTAACTAGGCTCTATGTCCCTGTCAGAAGACAGGGTATAGTAGTGAGGTATTAACTAGGCTCTACGTCCCTGTCAGAAGACAGTGTATAGTAGTGATGTATTAACTAGGCTCTACGTCCCTGTCAGAAGTCATGGTATAGCAGTAGTTATGTATTAACTAGGCTCTACGTTAGGCTCTACGTCCCTGTCAGAAGACATGGTATAGTAGTAGTGATGTATTAACTAGGCTCTACGTCCCTGTCAGAAGACATGGTATAGTAGAGATGTTTTAACTAGCCTCTATGTCCCTGTAAGAAGACATGGTATACTAGTGATGTATTAACTAGGCTCTACGTCCCTGTCAGAAGACAGTGTATAGTAGTGATGTATTAACTACGCTCTATGTCCCTGTCAGAAGACATGGTATAGTAGTGATGTATTAACTAGGCTATATGTCCCTGTCAGAAGATATTGGTATATTAGTGATGTATTAACTAGGCTCTACGTCCCTGTCAGAAGACAGTGTATAGTACTGATGTATTAACTAGGCTCTATGTCCCTGTCAGAAGACAGTGTATAGTAGTGATGTATTAACTAGGCTCTATGTCCCTGTCAGAAGACATGGTATAGTAGTGAGGTATTAACTAGTCTCTAAGTCCCTTTCAGAAGACATGGTATAGTAGTGATGTATTAACTAGGCTCTATGTCCCTGTCAGAAGACATGGTATAGTAGTAGTGATGTATTAACTAGGCTCTATGTCCCTGTCAGAAGACATGGTATAGTAGGAGTGATGTATTAACTAGGCTCTATGTCCCTGTCAGAGGACATGGTATAGTAGTGATGTATTAACTAGGCTCTATGTCCCTGTCAGAAGACATGGTATAGTAGTTATGTATTAACTAGGCTTTACGTCCCTGTCAGAAGACATGGTGTATTAGTGATGTATTAACTAGGCTCTATGTCCCTGTCAGAAGACAGGGTATAGTAGTGAGGTATTAACTAGGCTCTACGTCCCTGTCAGAAGACAGTGTATTGTAGTGATGTATTTACTAGGCTCTACGTCCCTGTCAGAAGACATGGTATAGTAGTAGTAATGTATTAACTAGGCTCTACGTCCCTGTCAGAAGACATGGTATAGTAGTGATGTATTAACTAGGCTCTATGTCCCTGTAGGAAGACAGGGTATAGTAGTGAGGTATTAACTAGGCTCTACGTCCCTGTCAGAAGACAGTGTATAGTAGTGATGTATTAACTAGGCTCTACGTCCCTGTCAGAAGTCATGGTATAGCAGTAGTTATGTATTAACTAGGCTCTACGTTAGGCTCTACGTCCCTGTCAGAAGACATGGTATAGTAGTAGTGATGTATTAACTAGGCTCTACGTCCCTGTCAGAAGACATGGTATAGTAGAGATGTTTTAACTAGCCTCTATGTCCCTGTAAGAAGACATGGTATACTAGTGATGTATTAACTAGGCTCTACGTCCCTGTCAGAAGACAGTGTATAGTAGTGATGTATTAACTAGGCTCTATGTCCCTGTCAGAAGACATGGTATAGTAGTGATGTATTAACTAGGCTATATGTCCCTGTCAGAAGATATTGGTATAGTAGTGATGTATTAACTAGGCTCTACGTCCCTGTCAGAAGACAGTGTATAGTACTGATGTATTAACTAGGCTCTATGTCCCTGTCAGAAGACATTGTATAGTAGTGATGTATTAACTAGGCTCTATGTCCCTGTCAGAAGACATGGTATAGTAGTGAGGTATTAACTAGTCTCTAAGTCCCTTTCAGAAGACATGGTATAGTAGTGATGTATTAACTAGGCTCTATGTCCCTGTCAGAAGACATGGTATAGTAGTAGTGATGTATTAACTAGGCTCTATGTCCCTGTCAGAAGACATGGTATAGTAGGAGTGATGTATTAACTAGGCTCTATGTCCCTGTCAGAGGACATGGTATAGTAGTGATGTATTAACTAGGCTCTATGTCCCTGTCAGAAGACATGGTATAGTAGTTATGTATTAACTAGGCTTTACGTCCCTGTCAGAAGACATGGTGTATTAGTGATGTATTAACTAGGCTCTATGTCCCTGTCAGAAGACAGGGTATAGTAGTGAGGTATTAACTAGGCTCTACGTCCCTGTCAGAAGACAGTGTATAGTAGTGATGTATTAACTAGGCTCTACGTCCCTGTCAGAAGACATGGTATAGTAGTGATGTATTAACTAGGCTCTAAGTCCCTGTCAGAAGACCTGGTATAGTAGTGATGTATTAACTAGGCTCTATGTCCCTGTCAGAAGACATGGTATAGTAGTAGTGATGTATTAACTAGGCTCTATGTCCCTGTCAGAAGACATGGTATAGTAGTAGTGATGTATTAACTAGGCTCTATGTCCCTGTCAGAAGACATGGTATAGTAGTGATATATTAACTAGGCTCAACGTCCCTGTCAGAAGACATGGTATAGTAGTAGTGATGTATTAACTAGGCTCTACGTCCCTGTCAGATGACATGGTATAGTAGTGATGTATTAACTAGGCTCTACGTCCCTGTCAGAAGACCTGGTATAGTAGGGATGTATTAACTAGTCTCTATGTCCCTGTCAGAAGACATGGTATAGTAGTAGTGATGTATTAACTAGGCTCTGTGTCCCTGTCAGAAGACTTGGTATAGTAGTGATGTATTAACTAGGCTCTATGTCCCTGTCAGAAGACATGGTATAGTAGTGAGGTATTAACTAGTCTCTAAGTCCCTTTCAGAAGACATGGTATAGTAGTGATGTATTATCTAGGCTCTATGTCCCTGTCAGAAGACATGGTATAGTAGTAATGATGTATTAACTAGGCTCTAAGTCCCTGTCAGAAGACATGGTATAGTAGGAGTGATGTATTAACTAGGCTCTATGTCCCTGTCAGAGGACATGGTATAGTAGTGATGTATTAACTAGGCTCTACGTCCCTGTCAGAAGACATGGTATATTAGAGATGTATTAACTAGCCTCTACATCCCTGTAAGAAGACATGGTATACTAGTGATGTATTAACTAGGCTCTACGTCCCTGTCAGAAGACAGTGTATAGTAGTGATGTATTAACTAGGCTCTATGTCCCTGTCAGAAAACATTGTATAGTAGTGATGTATTAACTAGGCTATATGTCCCTGTCAGAAGATATTGGTATAGTAGTGATGTATTAACTAGGCTCCACGTCCCTGTCAGAAGACAGTGTATAGTACTGATGTATTAACTAGGCTCTATGTCCCTGTCAGAAGACAGTGTATAGTAGTGATGTATTAACTAGGCTCTATTTCCCTGTCAGAAGACATGGTATAGTAGTAGTGATGTATTAACTAGGCTCTATGTCCCTGTCAGAAGACATGGTATAGTAGTAGTGATGTATTAACTAGGCTCTATGTCCCTGTCAGAAGACATGGTATAGTAGGAGTGATGTATTAACTAGGCTCTATGTCCCTGTCAGAGGACATGGTATAGTAGTGATGTATTAACTAGGCTGTATGTCCCTGTCAGAAGACATGGTATAGTAGTGATGTATTAACTAGGCTTTACGTCCCTGTCAGAAGACATGGTGTAGTAGTGATGTATTAACTAGGCTCTATGTCCCTGTCAGAAGACATGGTATAGTAGTGATGTATTAACTAGGCTCTATGTCCCTGTCAGAAGACATGGTATAGTAGTGATGTATTAACTAGGCTCTACGTCCCTGTCAGAAGACATGGTATAGTAGTAGTGATGTATTAACTAGGCTCTACGTCCCTGTCAGATGACATGATATAGTAGTAGTGATGTATTAACTAGGCTCTGTGTCCCTGTCAGAACACTTGGTATAGTAGTGATGTATTAACTAGGCTCTATGTCCCTGTCAGAAGATATGGTATAGTAGTGAGGTATTAACTAGGCTCTAAGTCCCTGTCAGAAGACATGGTATAGTAGTGAGGTATTAACTAGGCTCTATGTCCATGTCAGAAGACATGGTATAGTAGTAGTGATGTATTAACTAGGCTCTACGTCCCTGTCAGAAGACATGGTATAGTAGTAGTGATGTATTAACCTGGCTCTACGTCCCTGTCAGAAGACATGGTATAGTAGTGATGTATTAACTAGGCTCTACGTCCCTGTCAGAAGACATGGTATAGTAGTAGTGATGTATTAACTAGGCTCTACGTCCCTGTCAGAAGACATGGTATAGAAGTGATGTATTAATTAGGCTCTATGTCCCAGTCAAAAGACATGGTATAGTAGTGATGTATTAACTAGGCTCTATGTCCCTGTCAAAAGACAGTGTATATTAGTGATGTATTAACTAGGCTCTACGTCCCTGTCAGAAGACATGGTATAGTAGTAGTGATGTATTAACTAGGCTCTACGTCCCTGTCAGATGACATGGTATAGTAGTGATGTATTAACTAGGCTCTATGTCCCTGTCAGAAGACAGGGTATAGAAGTGAGGTATTAACTAGGCTCTACGTCCCTGTCAGAAGACAGTGTATAGTAGTGATGTATTAACTAGGCTCTACGTCCCTGTCAGAAGTCATGGAATAGCAGTAGTTATGTATTAACTAGGCTCTACGTTAGGCTCTACATCCCTGTCAGAAGACATGGTATAGTAGTAGTGATGTATTAACTAGGCTCTACGTCCCTGTCAGAAGACATGGTATAGTAGAGATGTATTAACTAGCCTCTATGTCCCTGTAAGAAGACATGGTATACTAGTGATGTATTAACTAGGCTCTACGTCCCTGTCAGAAGACAGTTTATAGTAGTGATGTATTAACTAGGCTCTATGTCCCTGTCAGAAGACATGGTATAGTAGTGATGTATTAACTAGGCTATATGTCCCTGTCAGAAGATATTGGTATAGTAGTGATGTATTAACTAGGCTCTACGTCCCTGTCAGAAGACAGTGTATAGTACTGATGTATTAACTAGGCTCTATGTCCCTGTCAGAAGACAGTGTATAGTAGTGATGTATTAACTAGGCTCTATGTCCCTGTCAGAAGACATGGTATAGTAGTGAGGTATTAACTAGTCTCTAAGTCCCTTTCAGAAGACATGGTATAGTAGTGATGTATTAACTAGGCTCTATGTCCCTGTCAGAAGACATGGTATAGTAGTAGTGATGTATTAACTAGGCTCTATGTCCCTGTCAGAAGACATGGTATAGTAGGAGTGATGTATTAACTAGGCTCTATGTCCCTGTCAGAGGACATGGTATAGTAGTAATGTATTAACTAGGCTCTATGTCCCTGTCAGAAGACATGGTATAGTAGTGATGTATTAACTAGGCTTTACGTCCCTGTCAGAAGACATGGTGTATTAGTGATGTATTAACTAGGCTCTATGTCCCTGTCAGAAGACATGGTATAGTAGTGATGTATTAACTAGGCTCTATGTCCCTGTCAGAAGACATGGTATAGTAGTGATGTATTAACTAGGCTCTATGTCCCTGTCAGAAGACAGTGTATTGTAGTGTTGTATTTACTAGGCTCTACGTCCCTGTCAGAAGACATGGTATAGTAGTAGTAATGTATTAACTAGGCTCTACGTCCCTGTCAGAAGACATGGTATAGTAGTGATGTATTAACTAGGCTCTATGTCCCTGTCAGAAGACATGGTATAGTAGTGATTTATTAACTAGGCTCTATGTCCCTGTCAGAAGACAGGGTATAGTAGTGAGGTATTAACTAGGCTCTACGTCCCTGTCAGAAGACAGTGTATATTAGTGATGTATTAACTAGGCTCTACGTCCCTGTCAGAAGACATGGTATAGTAGTGATGTATTAACTAGGCTCTAAGTCCCAGTCAGAAGACTTGGTATAGTAGTGATGTATTAACTAGGCTCTATGTCCCTGTCAGAAGACATGGTATAGTAGTAGTGATGTATTAACTAGGCTCTATGTCCCTGTCAGAAGACATGGTATAGTAGTAGTGATGTATTAACTAGGCTCTATGTCCCTGTCAGAAGACATGGTATAGTAGTGATGTATTAACTAGGCTCTACGTCCCTGTCAGAAGACATGGTATAGTAGTAGTGATGTATTAACTAGGCTCTACGTCCCTGTCAGATGACATGGTATAGTAGTGATGTATTAACTAGGCTCTACGTCCCTGTCAGAAGACCTGGTATAGTAGGGATGTATTAACTAGTCTCTATGTCCCTGTCAGAAGACATGGTATAGTAGAAGTGATGTATTAACTAGGCTCTATGTCCCTGTCAGAAGACATGGTATAGTAGTGAGGTATTAACTAGTCTCTAAGTCCCTTTCAGAAGACATGGTATAGTAGTGATGTATTAACTAGGCTCTATGTCCCTGTCAGAAGACATGGTATAGTAGTAGTGATGTATTAACTAGGCTCTATGTCCCTGTCAGAAGACATGGTATAGTAGTAGTGATGTATTAACTAGGCTCTATGTCCCTGTCAGAAGACATGGTATAGTAGGAGTGATGTATTAACTAGGCTCTATGTCCCTGTCAGAGGACATGGTATAGTAGTGATGTATTAACTAGGATCTACGTCCCTGTCAGAAGACATGGTATAGTAGTAGTGATGTATTAACTAGGCTCTACGTCCCTGTCAGATGACATGATATAGTAGTAGTGATGTATTAACAAGGCTCTGTGTCCCTGTCAGAACACTTGGTATAGTAGTGATGTATTAACTAGGCTCTATGTCCCTGTCAGAAGACATGGTATAGTAGTGAGGTATTAACTAGGCTCTAAGTCCCTGTCAGAAGACATGGTATAGTAGTGATGTATTAACTAGGCTCTATGTCCCTGTCAGAAGACAGTGTATTGTAGTGATGTATTTACTAGGCTCTACGTCCCTGTCAGAAGACATGGTATAGTAGTAGTAATGTATTAACTAGGCTCTACGTCCCTGTCAGAAGACATGGTATAGTAGTGATGTATTAACTAG
This sequence comes from Coregonus lavaretus, assembly GCF_964263955.1. NCBI lineage: Eukaryota > Metazoa > Chordata > Actinopteri > Salmoniformes > Salmonidae > Coregonus > Coregonus lavaretus. The sequence continues at coordinate 743,762 of NW_028158555.1, read as the reverse complement.
GCTCTATGTCCCTGTCAGAAGACATGGTATAGTAGTGATTTATTAACTAGGCTCTATGTCCCTGTCAGAAGACAGGGTATAGTAGTGAGGTATTAACTAGGCTCTACGTCCCTGTCAGAAGACAGTGTATAGTAGTGATGTATTAACTAGGCTCTACGTCCCTGTCAGAAGACATGGTATAGTAGTGATGTATTAACTAGGCTCTAAGTCCCTGTCAGAAGACCTGGTATAGTAGTGATGTATTAACTAGGCTCTACGTCCCTGTCAGAAGACATGGTATAGTAGTAGTGATGTATTAACTAGGCTCTACGTCCCTGTCAGATGACATGATATAGTAGTAGTGATGTATTAACAAGGCTCTGTGTCCCTGTCAGAACACTTGGTATAGTAGTGATGTATTAACTAGGCTCTATGTCCCTGTCAGAAGACATGGTATAGTAGTGAGGTATTAACTAGTCTCTAAGTCCCTTTCAGAAGACATGGTATAGTAGTGATGTATTAACTAGGCTCTATGTCCCTGTCAGAAGACATGGTATAGTAGTAGTGATGTATTAACTAGGCTCTATGTCCCTGTCAGAAGACATGGTATAGTAGGAGTGATGTATTAACTAGGCTCTATGTCCCTGTCAGAGGACATGGTATAGTAGTGATGTATTAACTAGGCTCTATGTCCCTGTCAGAAGACATGGTATAGTAGTTATGTATTAACTAGGCTTTACGTCCCTGTCAGAAGACATGGTGTATTAGTGATGTATTAACTAGGCTCTATGTCCCTGTCAGAAGACATGGTATAGTAGTGATGTATTAACTAGGCTCTATGTCCCTGTCAGAAGACATGGTATAGTAGTGATGTATTAACTAGGCTCTATGTCCCTGTCAGAAGACATGGTATAGTAGTGATGTATTAACTAGGCTATATGTCCCTGTCAGAAGATATTGGTATAGTAGTGATGTATTAACTAGGCTCTACGTCCCTGTCAGAAGACAGTGTATAGTACTGATGTATTAACTAGGCTCTATGTCCCTGTCAGAAGACAGTGTATAGTAGTGATGTATTAACTAGGCTCTATGTCCCTGTCAGAAGACATGGTATAGTAGTGAGGTATTAACTAGTCTCTAAGTCCCTTTCAGAAGACATGGTATAGTAGTGATGTATTAACTAGGCTCTATGTCCCTGTCAGAAGACATGGTATAGTAGTAGTGATGTATTAACTAGGCTCTATGTCCCTGTCAGAAGACATGGTATAGTAGGAGTGATGTATTAACTAGGCTCTATGTCCCTGTCAGAGGACATGGTATAGTAGTGATGTATTAACTAGGCTCTATGTCCCTGTCAGAAGACATGGTATAGTAGTGATGTATTAACTAGGCTCTATGTCCCTGTCAGAAGACAGTGTATTGTAGTGATGTATTTACTAGGCTCTACGTCCCTGTCAGAAGACATGGTATAGTAGTAGTAATGTATTAACTAGGCTCTACGTCCCTGTCAGAAGACATGGTATAGTAGTGATGTATTAACTAGGCTCTATGTCCCTGTCAGAAGACATGGTATAGTAGTGATTTATTAACTAGGCTCTATGTCCCTGTCAGAAGAAAGGGTATAGTAGTGAGGTATTAACTAGGCTCTACGTCCCTGTCAGAAGACAGTGTATAGTAGTGATGTATTAACTAGGCTCTACGTCCCTGTCAGAAGACATGGTATAGTAGTGATGTATTAACTAGGCTCTAAGTCCCTGTCAGAAGACCTGGTATAGTAGTGATGTATTAACTAGGCTCTATGTCCCTGTCAGAAGACATGGTATAGTAGTAGTGATGTATTAACTAGGCTCTATGTCCCTGTCAGAAGACATGGTATAGTAGTAGTGATGTATTAACTAGGCTCTATGTCCCTGTCAGAAGACATGGTATAGTAGTGATGTATTAACTAGGCTCTACGTCCCTGTCAGAAGACATGGTATAGTAGTAGTGATGTATTAACTAGGCTCTACGTCCCTGTCAGATGACATGGTATAGTAGTGATGTATTAACTAGGCTCTACGTCCCTGTCAGAAGACCTGGTATTGTAGGGATGTATTAACTAGTCTCTATGTCCCTGTCAGAAGACATGGTATAGTAGTAGTGATGTATTAACTAGGCTCTGTGTCCCTGTCAGAAGACTTGGTATAGTAGTGATGTATTAACTAGGCTCTATGTCCCTGTCAGAAGACATGGTATAGTAGTGAGGTATTAACTAGTCTCTAAGTCCCTTTCAGAAGACATGGTATAGTAGTGATGTATTAACTAGGCTCTATGTCCCTGTCAGAAGACATGGTATAGTAGTAGTGATGTATTAACTAGGCTCTATGTCCCTGTCAGAAGACATGGTATAGTAGTAGTGATGTATTAACTAGGCTCTATGTCCCTGTCAGAAGACATGGTATAGTAGGAGTGATGTATTAACTAGGCTCTATGTCCCTGTCAGAGGACATGGTATAGTAGTGATGTATTAACTAGGCTCTACGTCCCTGTCAGATGACATGGTATAGTAGTAGTGATGTATTAACTAGGCTCTACGTCCCTGTCAGATGACATGATATAGTAGTAGTGATGTATTAACAAGGCTCTGTGTCCCTGTCAGAACACTTGGTATAGTAGTGATGTATTAACTAGGCTCTATGTCCCTGTCAGAAGACATGGTATAGTAGTGAGGTATTAACTAGGCTCTAAGTCCCTGTCAGAAGACATGGTATAGTAGTGATGTATTAACTAGGCTCTATGTCCCTGTCAGAAGACAGTGTATTGTAGTGATGTATTTACTAGGCTCTACGTCCCTGTCAGAAGACATGGTATAGTAGTAGTAATGTATTAACTAGGCTCTACGTCCCTGTCAGAAGACATGGTATAGTAGTGATGTATTAACTAGGCTCTATGTCCCTGTCAGAAGACATGGTATAGTAGTGATTTATTAACTAGGCTCTATGTCCCTGTCAGAAGACAGGGTATAGTAGTGAGGTATTAACTAGGCTCTACGTCCCTGTCAGAAGACAGTGTATAGTAGTGATGTATTAACTAGGCTCTACGTCCCTGTCAGAAGACATGGTATAGTAGTGATGTATTAACTAGGCTCTAAGTCCCTGTCAGAAGACCTGGTATAGTAGTGATGTATTAACTAGGCTCTACGTCCCTGTCAGAAGACATGGTATAGTAGTAGTGATGTATTAACTAGGCTCTACGTCCCTGTCAGATGACATGATATAGTAGTAGTGATGTATTAACAAGGCTCTGTGTCCCTGTCAGAACACTTGGTATAGTAGTGATGTATTAACTAGGCTCTATGTCCCTGTCAGAAGACATGGTATAGTAGTGAGGTATTAACTAGGCTCTAAGTCCCTGTCAGAAGACATGGTATAGTAGTGATGTATTAACTAGGCTCTATGTCCCTGTCAGAAGACAGTGTATTGTAGTGATGTATTTACTAGGCTCTACGTCCCTGTCAGAAGACATGGTATAGTAGTAGTAATGTATTAACTAGGCTCTACGTCCCTGTCAGAAGACATGGTATAGTAGTGATTTATTAACTAGGCTCTATGTCCCTGTCAGAAGACAGGGTATAGTAGTGAGGTATTAACTAGGCTCTACGTCCCTGTCAGAAGACAGTGTATAGTAGTGATGTATTAACTAGGCTCTACGTCCCTGTCAGAAGACATGGTATAGTAGTGATGTATTAACTAGGCTCTAAGTCCCTGTCAGAAGACCTGGTATAGTAGTGATGTATTAACTAGGCTCTATGTCCCTGTCAGAAGACATGGTATAGTAGTGATGTATTAACTAGGCTCTATGTCCCTGTCAGAAGACATGGTATAGTAGTGATTTATTAACTAGGCTCTATGTCCCTGTCAGAAGACAGGGTATAGTAGTGAGGTATTAACTAGGCTCTACGTCCCTGTCAGAAGACAGTGTATAGTAGTGATGTATTAACTAGGCTCTACGTCCCTGTCAGAAGACATGGTATAGTAGTGATGTATTAACTAGGCTCTAAGTCCCTGTCAGAAGACATGGTATAGTAGTGATGTATTAACTAGGCTCTAAGTCCCTGTCAGAAGACCTGGTATAGTAGTGATGTATTAACTAGGCTCTATGTCCCTGTCAGAAGACATGGTATAGTAGTAGTGATGTATTAACTAGGCTCTATGTCCCTGTCAGAAGACATGGTATAGTAGTAGTGATGTATTAACTAGGCTCTATGTCCCTGTCAGAAGACATGGTATAGTAGTGATGTATTAACTAGGCTCTACGTCCCTGTCAGAAGACATGGTATAGTAGTAGTGATGTATTAACTAGGCTCTACGTCCCTGTCAGATGACATGGTATAGTAGTGATATATTAACTAGGCTCTACGTCCCTGTCAGAAGACCTGGTATAGTAGGGATGTATTAACTAGTCTCTATGTCCCTGTCAGAAGACATGGTATAGTAGTAGTGATGTATTAACTAGGCTCTGTGTCCCTGTCAGAAGACTTGGTATAGTAGTGATGTATTAACTAGGCTCTATGTCCCTGTCAGAACACATGGTATAGTAGTGAGGTATTAACTAGTCTCTAAGTCCCTTTCAGAAGACATGGTATAGTAGTGATGTATTAACTAGGCTCTATGTCCCTGTCAGAAGACATGGTATAGTAGTAATGATGTATTAACTAGGCTCTATGTCCCTGTCAGAAGACATGGTATAGTAGGAGTGATGTATTAACTAGGCTCTATGTCCCTGTCAGAGGACATGGTATAGTAGTGATGTATTAACTAGGCTCTATGTCCCTGTCAGAATACATGGTATAGTAGTGATGTATTAACTAGGCTCTACGTCCCTGTCAGAAGACAGTGTATTGTAGTGATGTATTTACTAGGCTCTACGTCCCTGTCAGAAGACATGGCATGGTAGTAGTAATGTATTAACTAGGCTCTACGTCCCTGTCAGAAGACATGGTATAGTAGTGATCTATTAACTAGGCTCTATGTCCCTGTCAGAAGACATGGTATAGTAGTGATGTATTAACTAAGCTCTACGTCCCTGTCAGAAGACAGTGTATAGTAGTGATGTATTAACTAGGCTCTACATCCCTGTCAGAAGACATGGTATAGCAGTAGTGATGTATTAACTAGGCTCTACGTTAGGCTCTACGTCCCTGTCAAAAGACATGGTATAGTAGTAGTGATGTATTAACTAGGCTCTACGTCCCTGTCAGAAGACATGGTATAGTAGAGATGTATTAACTAGCCTCTACATCCCTGTAGGAAGACATGGTATACTAGTGATGTATTAACTAGGCTCTACGTCCCGGTCAGAAGACAGTGTATAGTAGTGATGTATTAACTAGGCTCTATGTCCCTGTCAGAAAACATTGTATAGTAGTGATGTATTAACTAGGCTATTTGTCCCTGTCAGAAGATATTGGTATAGTAGTGATGTATTAACTAGGCTCTACGTCCCTGTCAGAAGACAGTGTATAGTACTGATGTATTAACTAGGCTCTATGTCCCTGTCAGAAGACAGTGTATAGTAGTGATGTATTAACTAGGCTCTATTTCCCTGTCAGAAGACATGGTATAGTAGTAGTGATGTATTAACTAGGCTCTATGTCCCTGTCAGAAGACATGGTATAGTAGTAATGATGTATTAACTAGGCTCTATGTCCCTGTCAGAAGACATGGTATAGTAGGAGTGATGTATTAACTAGGCTCTATGTCCCTGTCAGAGGACATGGTATAGTAGTGATGTATTAACTAGGCTCTACGTCCCTGTCAGAAGACATGGTATAGTAGTAGTGATGTATTAACTAGGCTCTACGTCCCTGTCAGATGACATGATATAGTAGTAGTGATGTATTAACAAGGCTCTGTGTCCCTGTCAGAACACTTGGTATAGTAGTGATGTATTAACTAGGCTCTATGTCCCTGTCAGAAGACATGGTATAGTAGTGAGGTATTAACTAGGCTCTAAGTCCCTGTCAGAAGACATGGTATAGTAGTGATGTATTAACTAGGCTCTATGTCCATGTCAGAAGACATGGTATAGTAGTAGTGATGTATTAACTAGGCTCTACGTCCCTGTCAGAAAACATTGTATAGTAGTGATGTATTAACTAGGCTCTACGTCCCTGTCAGAAGACAGTGTATAGTACTGATGTATTAACTAGGCTCTATGTCCCTGTCAGAAGACATGGTATAGTAGTGATGTATTAACTAGGCTCTATTTCCCTGTCAGAAGACATGGTATAGTAGTAGTGATGTATTAACTAGGCTCTATGTCCCTGTCATAAGACATGGTATAGTAGTAGTGATGTATTAACTAGGCTCTATGTCCCTGTCAGAAGACATGGTATAGTAGGAGTGATGTATTAACTAGGCTCTATGTCCCTGTCAGAGGACATGGTATAGTAGTGATGTATTAACTAGGCTCTACGTCCCTGTCAGAAGACATGGTATAGTAGTAGTGATGTATTAACTAGGCTCTATGTCCCTGTCAGAGGACATGGTATAGTAGTGATGTATTAACAAGGCTCTGTGTCCCTGTCAGAACACTTGGTATAGTAGTGATGTATTAACTAGGCTCTATGTCCCTGTCAGAAGACATGGTATAGTAGTGAGGTATTAACTAGGCTCTAAGTCCCTGTCAGAAGACATGGTATAGTAGTGATGTATTAACTAGGCTCTATGTCCATGTCAGAAGACATGGTATAGTAGTAGTGATGTATTAACTAGGCTCTACGTCCCTGTCAGAAAACATTGTATAGTAGTGATGTATTAACTAGGCTCTACATCCCTGTCAGAAGACAGTGTATAGTACTGATGTATTAACTAGGCTCTATGTCCCTGTCAGAAGACATGGTATAGTAGTGATGTATTAACTAGGCTCTATTTCCCTGTCAGAAGACATGGTATAGTAGTAGTGATGTATTAACTAGGCTCTATGTCCCTGTCATAAGACATGGTATAGTAGTAGTGATGTATTAACTAGGCTCTATGTCCCTGTCAGAAGACATGGTATAGTAGGAGTGATGTATTAACTAGGCTCTATGTCCCTGTCAGAGGACATGGTATAGTAGTGATGTATTAACTAGGCTCTACGTCCCTGTCAGAAGACATGGTATAGTAGTGAGGTATTAACTAGGCTCTAAGTCCCTGTCAGAAGACATGGTATAGTAGTGATGTATTAACTAGGCTCTATGTCCATGTCAGAAGACATGGTATAGTAGTAGTGATGTATTAACTAGGCTCTACGTCCCTGTCAGAAAACATTGTATAGTAGTGATGTATTAACTAGGCTCTACGTCCCTGTCAGAAGACAGTGTATAGTACTGATGTATTAACTAGGCTCTATGTCCCTGTCAGAAGACATGGTATAGTAGTGATGTATTAACTAGGCTCTATTTCCCTGTCAGAAGACATGGTATAGTAGTAGTGATGTATTAACTAGGCTCTATGTCCCTGTCATAAGACATGGTATAGTAGTAGTGATGTATTAACTAGGCTCTATGTCCCTGTCAGAAGACATGGTATAGTAGGAGTGATGTATTAACTAGGCTCTATGTCCCTGTCAGAGGACATGGTATAGTAGTGATGTATTAACTAGGCTCTACGTCCCTGTCAGAAGACATGGTATAGTAGTAGTGATGTATTAACTAGGCTCTACGTCCCTGTCAGATGACATGATATAGTAGTAGTGATGTATTAACAAGGCTCTGTGTCCCTGTCAGAACACTTGGTATAGTAGTGATGTATTAACTAGGCTCTATGTCCCTGTCAGAAGACATGGTATAGTAGTGAGGTATTAACTAGGCTCTAAGTCCCTGTCAGAAGACATGGTATAGTAGTGATGTATTAACTAGGCTCTATGTCCATGTCAGAAGACATGGTATAGTAGTAGTGATGTATTAACTAGGCTCTACGTCCCTGTCAGAAGACATGGTATAGCAGTAGTGATGTATTAACTAGGCTCTACGTTAGGCTCTACGTCCCTGTCAAAAGATGTGGTATAGTAGTAGTGATGTATTAACTAGGCTCTACGTCCCTGTCAGAAGACATGGTATAGTAGAGATGTATTAACTAGCCTCTACATCCCTGTAAGAAGACATGGTATACTAGTGATGTATTAACTAGGCTCTACGTCCCTGTCAGAAGACAGTGTATAGTAGTGATGTATTAACTAGGCTCTATGTCCCTGTCAGAAAATATTGTATAGTAGTGATGTATTAACTAGGCTATATGTCCCTGTCAGAAGATATTGGTATAGTAGTGATGTATTAACTAGGCTCTACGTCCCTGTCAGAAGACAGTGTATAGTACTGATGTATTAACTAGGCTCTATGTCCCTGTCAGAAGACAGTGTATAGTAGTGATGTATTAACTAGGCTCTATTTCCCTGTCAGAAGACATGGTATAGTAGTAGTGATGTATTAACTAGGCTCTATGTCCCTGTCAGAAGACATGGTATAGTAGTAGTGATGTATTAACTAGGCTCTATGTCCCTGTCAGAAGACATGGTATAGTAGGAGTGATGTATTAACTAGGCTCTATGTCCCTGTCAGAGGACATGGTATAGTAGTGATGTATTAACTAGGCTGTATGTCCCTGTCAGAAGACATGGTATAGTAGTGATGTATTAACTAGGCTTTACGTCCCTGTCAGAAGACATGGTGTAGTAGTGATATATTAACTAGGCTCTATGTCCCTGTCAGAAGACATGGTATAGTAGTGATGTATTAACTAGGCTCTATGTCCCTGTCAGAAGACATGGTATAGTAGTGATGTATTAACTAGGCTCTACGTCCCTGTCAGAAGACATGGTATAGTAGTAGTGATGTATTAACTAGGCTCTACGTCCCTGTCAGATGACATGATATAGTAGTAGTGATGTATTAACTAGGCTCTGTGTCCCTGTCAGAACACTTGGTATAGTAGTGATGTATTAACTAGGCTCTATGTCCCTGTCAGAAGACATGGTATAGTAGTGAGGTATTAACTAGGCTCTAAGTCCCTGTCAGAAGACATGGTATAGTAGTGATGTATTAACTAGGCTCTATGTCCATGTCAGAAGACATGGTATAGTAGTAGTGATGTATTAACTAGGATCTACGTCCCTGTCAGAAGACATGGTATAGTAGTAGTGATGTATTAACTAGGCTCTACGTCCCTGTCAGAAGACATGGTATAGTAGTGATGTATTAACTAGGCTCTACGTCCCTGTCAGAAGACATGGTATAGTAGTAGTGATGTATTAACTAGGCTCTACGTCCCTGTCAGAAGACATGGTATAGAAGTGATGTATTAATTAGGCTCTATGTCCCTGTCAGAAGACATGGTATAGTAGTAGTGATGTATTAACTAGGCTCTATGTCCCAGTCAAAAGACATGGTATAGTAGTGATGTATTAACTAGGCTCTATGTCCCTGTCAAAAGACAGTGTATATTAGTGATGTATTAACTAGGCTCTACGTCCCTGTCAGAAGACATGGTATAGTAGTAGTGATGTATTAACTAGGCTCTACGTCCCTGTCAGATGACATGGTATAGTAGTGATGTATTAACTAGGCTCTACGTCCCTGTCAGAAGACCTGGTATAGTAGTGATGTATTAACAAGTCTCTATATCCCTGTCTGAAGACATGGTATAGAAGTAGTGATGTATAAACTAGGCTCTGTGTCCCTGTCAGAAGACATGGTATAGTAGTGATGTATTAACTAGGCTCTGTGTCCCTGTCAGAAGACATGGTATAGTAGTGATGTATTAACTAGGCTCTACGTCCCTGTCAGAAGACGTGGTATAGTAGTAGTGATGTATTAACTAGGTTCTACGTCCCTGACGGAAGATATGGTATAGTGGTGATGTATTAACTAGGCTCTACGTCCCTGTCAGAAGACATGGTATAGTAGTGATGTATTAACTAGGCTCTACGTCCCTGTCAGAAGATAGTGTATAGTAGTGATGTATTAACTAGGCTCTACGTCCCTGTCAGAAGACATGGTATAGAAGTGATGTATTAATTAGGCTCTATGTCCCTGTCAGAAGACATGGTATAGTAGTAGTGATGTATTAACTAGGCTCTATGTCCCAGTCAAAAGACATGGTATAGTAGTGATGTATTAACTAGGCTCTATGTCCCTGTCAAAAGACAGTGTATATTAGTGATGTATTAACTAGGCTCTACGTCCCTGTCAGAAGACATGGTATAGTAGTAGTGATGTATTAACTAGGCTCTACGTCCCTGTCAGATGACATGGTATAGTAGTGATGTATTAACTAGGCTCTACGTCCCTGTCAGAAGACCTGGTATAGTAGTGATGTATTAACTAGTCTCTATATCCCTGTCAGAAGACATGGTATAGAAGTAGTGATGTATAAACTAGGCTCTGTGTCCCTGTCAGAAGACATGGTATAGTAGTGATGTATTAACTAGGCTCTGTGTCCCTGTCAGAAGACATGGTATAGTAGTGATGTATTAACTAGGCTCTACGTCCCTGTCAGAAGACGTGGTATAGTAGTAGTGATGTATTAACTAGGTTCTACGTCCCTGACGGAAGATATGGTATAGTGGTGATGTATTAACTAGGCTCTACGTCCCTGTCAGAAGATAGTGTATAGTAGTGATGTATTAACTAGGCTCTATGTCCCTGTCAAAAGACATGGTATAGTAGTGATGTATAAACTAGGCTCTACGTCCCTGTCAGAAGACAGTGTATTGTAGTGATGTATTTACTAGGCTCTACGTCCCTGTCAGAAGACATGGTATAGTAGTAGTAATGTATTAACTAGGCTCTACGTCCCTGTCAGAAGACATGGTGTAGTAGTGATGTATTAACTACGCTCTAAGACCCTGTCAGAAGACCTGGTATAGTAGTGATGTATTAACTAGGCTCTATGTCCCTGTCAGAAGACATGGTATAGTAGTAGTGATGTATTAACTAGGCTCTATGTCCCTGTCAGAAGACATGGTATAGTAGTAGTGATGTATTAACTAGGCTCTGTGTCCCTGTCAGAAGACATGGTATAGTAGTGATGTATTAACTAGGCTCTATGTCCCTGTCAGAAGACATGGTATAGTAGTGATGTATTAACTAGGCTCTACGTCCCTGTCAGAAGATATGGTATAGTAGTAGTGATGTATTAACTAGGCTCTACGTCCCTGTCAGATGACATGGTATAGTACTGATGTATTAACTAGGCTCTACGTCCCTGTCAGAAGACCTGGTATAGTAGGGATGTATTAACTAGTCTCTATGTCCCTGTCAGAAGACATGGTATAGTAGTAGTGATGTATTAACTAGGCTCTGTGTCCCTGTCAGAAGACTTGGTATAGTAGTGATGTATTAACTAGGCTCTATGTCCCTGTCAGAAGACATGGTATAGTAGTGAGGTATTAACTAGTCTCTAAGTCCCTTTCAGAAGACATGGTATAGTAGTGATGTATTAACTAGGCTCTATGTCCCTGTCAGAAGACATGGTATAGTAGTAGTGATATATTAACTAGGCTCTATGTCCCTGTCAGAAGACATGGTATAGTAGGAGTGATGTATTAACTAGGCTCTATGTCCCTGTCAGAGGACATGGTATAGTAGTGATGTATTAACTAGGCTCTATGTCCCTGTCAGAAGACATGGTATAGTAGTGATGTATTAACTAGGCTTTACATCCCTGTCAGAAGACATGGTGTAGTAGTGATGTATTAACTAGGCTCTATGTCCCTGTCAGAAGACATGTATAGTAGTTATGTATTAAATAGGCTCTATGTCCCTGTCAGAAGACATGGTATAGTAGTGATGTATTAACTAGGCTCTACGTCCCTGTCAGAAGACAGTGTATTGTAGTGATGTATTTACTAGGCTCTACGTCCCTGTCAGAAGACATGGTATAGTAGTAGTAATGTATTAACTAGGCTCTACGTCCCTGTCAGAAGACATGGTATAGTAGTGATGTATTAACTAGGCTCTATGTCCCTGTCAGAAGACATGGTATAGTAGTGATGTATTAACTAGGCTCTATGTCCCTGTCAGAAGACAGGGTATAGTAGTGATGTATTAACTAGGCTCTACGTCCCTGTCAGAAGACAGTGTATAGTAGTGATGTATTAACTAGGCTCTACGTCCCTGTCAGAAGACATGGTATAGCAGTAGTGATGTATTAACTAGGCTCTACGTTAGGCTCTACGTCCCTGTCAGAAGACATGGTATAGTAGTAGTGATGTATTAACTAGGCTCTACGTCCCTGTCAGAAGACATGGTATAGTAGAGATGTATTAACTAGGCTCTATGTCCCTGTCAGAAGACATGGTATAGTAGTAGTGATGTATTAACTAGGCTCTATGTCCCTGTCAGAAGACATGGTATAGTAGTAGTGATGTATTAACTAGGCTCTGTGTCCCTGTCAGAAGACATGGTATAGTAGTGATGTATTAACTAGGCTCTACGTCCCTGTCAGAAGACATGGTATAGTAGTAGTGATGTATTAACTAGGCTCTACGTCCCTGTCAGATGACATGGTATAGTAGTGATGTATTAACTAGGCTCTACGTCCCTGTCAGAAGACCTGGTATAGTAGGGATGTATTAACTAGTCTCTATGTCCCTGTCAGAAGACATGGTATAGTAGTAGTGATGTATTAACTAAGGCTCTGTGTCCCTGTCAGAAGACTTGGTATAGTAGTGATGTATTAACTAGGCTCTATGTCCCTGTCAGAAGACATGGTATAGTAGTGAGGTATTAACTAGTCTCTAAGTCCCTTTCAGAAGACATGGTATAGTAGTGATGTATTAACTAGGCTCTATGTCCCTGTCAGAAGACATGGTATAGTAGTAGTGATGTATTAACTAGGCTCTATGTCCCTGTCAGAAGACATGGTATAGTAGGAGTGATGTATTAACTAGGCTCTATGTCCCTGTCAGAGGACATGGTATAGTAGTGATGTATTAACTAGGCTCTATGTCCCTGTCAGAAGACATGGTATAGTAGTGATGTATTAACTAGGCTTTACGTCCCTGTCAGAAGACATGGTGTAGTAGTGATGTATTAACTAGGCTCTATGTCCCTGTCAGAAGACATGTATAGTAGTTATGTATTAAATAGGCTCTATGTCCCTGTCAGAAGACATGGTATAGTAGTGATGTATTAACTAGGCTCTACGTCCCTGTCAGAAGACAGTGTATTGTAGTGATGTATTAACTAGGCTCTACGTCCCTGTCAGAAGACATGGTATAGTAGTGATGTATTAACTAGGCTCTATGTCCCTGTCAGAAGACATGGTATAGTAGTGATGTATTAACTAGGCTCTATGTCCCTGTCAGAAGACATGGTATAGTAGTGATGTATTAACTAGGCTCTATGTCCCTGTCAGAAGACAGGGTATAGTAGTGATGTATTAACTAGGCTCTACATCCCTGTCAGAAGACAGTGTATAGTAGTGATGTATTAACTAGGCTCTACGTCCCTGTCAGAAGACATGGTATAGCAGTAGTGATGTATTAACTAGGCTGTACGTTAGGCTCTACGTCCCTGTCAGAAGACATGGTATAGTAGTAGTGATGTATTAACTAGGCTCTACGTCCCTGTCAGAAGACATGGTATAGTAGAGATGTATTAACTAGCCTCTACGTCCCTGTAAGAAGACATGGTATACTAGTGATGTATTAACTAGGCTCTACGTCCCTGTCAGAAGACAGTGTATAGTAGTGATGTATTAACTAGGCTCTATGTCCCTGTCAGAAGACATGGTATAGTAGTGATGTATTAACTAGGCTATATGTCCCTGTCAGAAGATATTGGTATAGTAGTGATGTATTAACTAGGCTCTACGTCCCTGTCAGAAGACAGTGTATAGTACTGATGTATTAACTAGGCTCTATGTCCCTGTCAGAAGACAGTGTATAGTAGTGATGTATAAACTAGGCTCTATGTCCCTGTCAGAAGACATGGTATAGTAGTGAGGTATTAACTAGTCTCTACGTCCCTGTCAGAAGACATGGTATAGTAGAGATGTATTAACTAGCCTCTACGTCCCTGTAAGAAGACATTGTATATTAGTGATGTATTAACTAGGCTTTACGTCCCTGTCAGAAGACATGGTGTATTAGTGATGTATTAACTAGGCTCTATGTCCCTGTCAGAAGACATGGTATAGTAGTGATGTATTAACTAGGCTCTATGTCCCTGTCAGAAGACATGGTATAGTAGTGATGTATTAACTAGGCTCTACGTCCCTGTCAGAAGACAGTGTATTGTAGTGATGTATTTACTAGGCTCTACGTCCCTGTCAGAAGACATGGTATAGTAGTAGTAATGTATTAACTAGGCTCTATGTCCCTGTCAGAAGACATGGTATAGTAGTGATGTATTAACTAGGCTCTATGTCCCTGTCAGAAGACATGGTATAGTAGTGATGTATTATCTAGGCTCTACGTCCCTGTCAGAAGACAGTGTATAGTAGTGATGTATTAACTAGGCTCTACGTCCCTGTCAGAAGTCGTGGTATAGCAGTAGTTATGTATTAACTAGGCTCTACGTTAGCCTCTACGTCCCTGTCAGAAGACATGGTATAGTAGAGATTTATTAACTAGCCTTTATGTCCCTGTAAGAAGACATGGTATACTAGTGATGTATTAACTAGGCTCTACGTCCCTGTCAGAAGACAGTGTATAGTAGTGATGTATTAACTAGGCTCTATGTCCCTGTCAGAAGACATGGTATAGTAGTGATGTATTAACTAGGCTATATGTCCCTGTCAGAAGATATTGGTATAGTAGTGATGTATTAACTAGGCTCTACGTCCCTGTCAGAAGACAGTGTATAGTAGTGATGTATTTACTAGGCTCTATGTCCCTGTCAGAAGACATGGTATAGTAGTGAGGTATTAACTAGTCTCTAAGTCCCTTTCAGAAGACATGGTATAGTAGTGATGTATTAACTAGGCTCTAAGTCCCTTTCAGAAGACATGGTATAGTAGTGATGTATTAACTAGGCTCTATGTCCCTGTCAGAAGACATGGTATAGTAGTAGTGATGTATTAACTAGGCTCTATGTCCCTGTCAGAAGACATGGTATAGTAGGAGTGATGTATTAACTAGGCTCTATGTCCCTGTCAGAGGACATGGTATAGTAGTGATGTATTAACTAGGCTCTATGTCCCTGTCAGAAGACATGGTATAGTAGTGATGTATTAACTAGGCTTTACGTCCCTGTCAGAAGACATGGTGTATTAGTGATGTATTAACTAGGCTCTATGTCCCAGTCAGAAGACATGGTATAGTAGTGATGTATTAACTAGGCTCTATGTCCCTGTCAGAAGACATGGTATAGTAGTGATGTATTAACTAGGCTCTATGTCCCTGTCAGAAGACAGTGTATTGTAGTGATGTATTTACTAGGCTCTACGTCCCTGTCAGAAGACATGGTATAGTAGTAGTAATGTATTAACTAGGCTCTACGTCCCTGTCAGAAGACATGGTATAGTAGTGATGTATTAACTAGGCTCTATGTCCCTGTCAGAAGACATGGTATAGTAGTGATTTATTAACTAGGCTCAATGTCCCTGTCAGAAGACAGGGTATAGTAGTGAGGTACTAACTAGGCTCTACGTCCCTGTCAGAAGACATGGTATAGTAGTGATGTAGTAACTAGGCTCTATGTCCCTGTCAGAAGACATGGTATAGTAGTAGTGATGTATTAACTAGGCTCTATGTCCCAGTCAGAAGACATGGTATAGTAGTGATGTATTAACTAGGCTCTACGTCCCTGTCAAAAGACAGTGTATAGTAGTGATGTATTAACTAGGCTCTACGTCCCTGTCAGAAGACATGGTATAGTAGTAGTGATGTATTAACTAGGCTCTACTTCCCTGTCAGATGACATGGTATAGTAGTGATGTATTAACTAGGCTTTACGTCCCTGTCAGAAGACATGGTGTAGTAGTGATGTATTAACTAGGCTCTATGTCCCTGTCAGAAGACATGGTATAGTAGTGATGTATTAACTAGGCTCTATGTCCCTGTCAGAAGACATGGTATAGTAATGATGTATTAACTAGGCACTAAGTCCCTGTCAGAAGACATGGTATAGTAGTAGTGATGTATTAACTAGGCTCTACGTCCCTGTCAGATGACATGATATAGTAGTAGTGATGTATTAACTAGGCTCTGTGTCCCTGTCAGAACACTTGGTATAGTAGTGATGTATTAACTAGGCTCTATGTCCCTGTCAGAAGACATGGTATAGTAGTGAGGTATTAACTAGGCTCTAAGTCCCTGTCAGAAGACATGGTATAGTAGTGATGTATTAACTAGGCTCTATGTCCATGTCAGAAGACATGGTATAGTAGTAGTGATGTATTAACTAGGCTCTACGTCCCTGTCAGAAGACATGGTATAGTAGTAGTGATGTATTAACTAGGCTCTACGTCCCTGTCAGAAGACATGGTATAGTAGTGATGTATTAACTAGGCTCTACGTCCCTGTCAGAAGACATGGTATAGTAGTAGTGATGTATTAACTAGGCTCTACGTCCCTGTCAGAAGACATGGTATAGAAGTGATGTATTAATTAGGCTCTATGTCCCTGTCAGAAGACATGGTATAGTAGTAGTGATGTATTAACTAGGCTCTATGTCCCAGTCAAAAGACATGGTATAGTAGTGATGTATTAACTAGGCTCTATGCCCTGTCAAAAGACAGTGTATATTAGTGATGTATTAACTAGGCTCTACGTCCCTGTCAGAAGACATGGTATAGTAGTAGTGATGTATTAACTAGGCTCTACGTCCCTGTCAGATGACATGGTATAGTAGTGATGTATTAACTAGGCTCTACGTCCCTGTCAGAAGACCTGGTATAGTAGTGATGTATTAACTAGTCTCTATATCCCTGTCAGAAGACATGGTATAGAAGTAGTGATGTATAAACTAGGCTCTGTGTCCCTGTCAGAAGACATGGTACAGTAGTGATGTATTAACTAGGCTCTGTGTCCCTGTCAGAAGACATGGTATAGTAGTGATGTATTAACTAGGCTCTACGTCCCTGTCAGAAGACGTGGTATAGTAGTAGTGATGTATTAACTAGGTTCTACGTCCCTGACGGAAGATATGGTATAGTAGTGATGTATTAACTAGGCTCTACGTCCCTGTCAGAAGACATGGTATAGTAGTGATGTATTAACTAGGCTCTACGTCCCTGTCAGAAGATAGTGTATAGTAGTGATGTATTAACTAGGCTCTATGTCCCTGTCAAAAGACATGGTATAGTAGTGATGTATAAACTAGGCTCTACGTCCCTGTCAGATGACAGTGTATTGTAGTGATGTATTTACTAGGCTCTACGTCACTGTCAGAAGACATGGTATAGTAGTAGTAATGTATTAACTAGGCTCTACGTCCCTGTCAGAAGACATGGTATAGTAGTGATGTATTAACTAGGCTCTAAGTCCCTGTCAGAAGACCTGGTATAGTAGTGATGTATTAACTAGGCTCTATTTCCCTGTCAGAAGACATGGTATAGTAGTAGTGATGTATTAACTAGGCTCTATGTCCCTGTCAGAAGACATGGTATAGTAGTAGTGATGTATTAACTAGGCTCTGTGTCCCTGTCAGAAGACATGGTATAGTAGTGATGTATTAACTAGGCTCTATGTCCCTGTCAGAAGACATGGTATAGTAGTGATGTATTAACTAGGCTCCACGTCCCTGTCAGAAGACATGGTATAGTAGTGGTGATGTATTAACTAGGCTCTACGTCCCTGTCAGATGACATGGTATAGTAGTGATGTATTAACTAGGCTCTACGTCCCTGTCAGAAGACCTGGTATAGTAGGGATGTATTAACTAGTCTCTATGTCCTTGTCAGAAGACATGGTATAGTAGTAGTGATGTATTAACTAGGCTCTGTGTCCCTGTCAGAAGACTTGGTATAGTAGTGATGTATTAACTAGGCTCTATGTCCCTGTCAGAAGACATGGTATAGTAGTGAGGTATTAACTAGTCTCTAAGTCCCTTTCAGAAGACATGGTATAGTAGTGATGTATTAACTAGGCTCTATGTCCCTGTCAGAAGACATGGTATAGTAGTCGTGATGTATTAACTAGGCTCTATGTCCCTGTCAGAAGACATGGTATAGTAGGAGTGATGTATTAACTAGGCTCTATGTCCCTGTCAGAGGACATGGTATAGTAGTGATGTATTAACTAGGCTCTATGTCCCTGTCAGAAGACATGGTATAGTAGTGATGTATTAACTAGGCTTTACGTCCCTGTCAGAAGACATGGTGTAGTAGTGATGTATTAACTAGGCTCTATGTCCCTGTCAGAAGACATGTATAGTAGTTATGTATTAAATAGGCTCTATGTCCCTGTCAGAAGACATGGTATAGTAGTGATGTATTAACTAGGCTCTACGTCCCTGTCAGAAGACAGTGTATTGTAGTGATGTATTAACTAGGCTCTACGTCCCTGTCAGAAGACATGGTATAGTAGTGATGTATTAACTAGGCTCTATGTCCCTGTCAGAAGACATGGTATAGTAGTGATGTATTAACTAGGCTCTATGTCCCTGTCAGAAGACAGGGTATAGTAGTGATGTATTAACTAGGCTCTACGTCCCTGTCAGATGACATGATATAGTAGTAGTGATGTATTAACTAGGCTCTGTGTCCCTGTCAGAACACTTGGTATAGTAGTGATGTATTAACTAGGCTCTATGTCCCTGTCAGAAGACATGGTATAGTAGTGAGGTATTAACTAGGCTCTAAGTCCCTGTCAGAAGACATGGTATAGTAGTGAGGTATTAACTAGGCTCTATGTCCATGTCAGAAGACATGGTATAGTAGTAGTGATGTATTAACTAGGCTCTACGTCCCTGTCAGAAGACATGGTATAGTAGTAGTGATGTATTAACCTGGCTCTACGTCCCTGTCAGAAGACATGGTATAGTAGTGATGTATTAACTAGGCTCTACGTCCCTGTCAGAAGACATGGTATAGTAGTAGTGATGTATTAACTAGGCTCTACGTCCCTGTCAGAAGACATGGTATAGAAGTGATGTATTAATTAGGCTCTATGTCCCTGTCAAAAGACATGGTATAGTAGTAGTGATGTATTAACTAGGCTCTATGTCCCAGTCAAAAGACATGGTATAGTAGTGATGTATTAACTAGGCTCTATGTCCCTGTCAAAAGACAGTGTATATTAGTGATGTATTAACTAGGCTCTACGTCCCTGTCAGAAGACATGGTATAGTAGAAGTGATGTATTAACTAGGCTCTACGTCCCTGTCAGATGACATGGTATAGTAGTGATGTATTAACTAGGCTCTATGTCCCTGTCAGAAGACAGGGTATAGTAGTGAGGTATTAACTAGGCTCTACGTCCCTGTCAGAAGACAGTGTATAGTAGTGATGTATTAACTAGGCTCTACGTCCCTGTCAGAAGTCATGGTATAGCAGTAGTTATGTATTAACTAGGCTCTACGTTAGGCTCTACGTCCCTGTCAGAAGACATGGTATAGTAGTAGTGATGTATTAACTAGGCTCTACGTCCCTGTCAGAAGACATGGTATAGTAGAGATATATTAACTAGCCTCTATGTCCCTGTAAGAAGACATGGTATACTAGTGATGTATTAACTAGGCTCTACGTCCCTGTCAGAAGACAGTTTATAGTAGTGATGTATTAACTAGGCTCTATGTCCCTGTCAGAAGACATGGTATAGTAGTGATGTATTAACTAGGCTATATGTCCCTGTCAGAAGATATTGGTATAGTAGTGATGTATTAACTAGGCT
Source organism: Coregonus lavaretus (assembly GCF_964263955.1). NCBI lineage: Eukaryota > Metazoa > Chordata > Actinopteri > Salmoniformes > Salmonidae > Coregonus > Coregonus lavaretus. Next base: position 723,983 of record NW_028158555.1, on the reverse strand, counting down.
CTACGTCCCTGTCAGAAGACAGTGTATAGTACTGATGTATTAACTAGGCTCTATGTCCCTGTCAGAAGACAGTGTATAGTAGTGATGTATTAACTAGGCTCTATGTCCCTGTCAGAAGACATGGTATAGTAGTGAGGTATTAACTAGTCTCTAAGTCCCTTTCAGAAGACATGGTATAGTAGTGATGTATTAACTAGGCTCTATGTCCCTGTCAGAAGACATGGTATAGTAGTAGTGATGTATTAACTAGGCTCTATGTCCCTGTCAGAAGACATGGTATAGTAGGAGTGATGTATTAACTAGGCTCTATGTCCCTGTCAGAGGACATGGTATAGTAGTGATGTATTAACTAGGCTCTATGTCCCTGTCAGAAGACATGGTATAGTAGTGATGTATTAACTAGGCTTTACGTCCCTGTCAGAAGACATGGTGTATTAGTGATGTATTAACTAGGCTCTATGTCCCTGTCAGAAGACATGGTATAGTAGTGATGTATTAACTAGGCTCTATGTCCCTGTCAGAAGACATGGTATAGTAGTGATGTATTAACTAGGCTCTATGTCCCTGTCAGAAGACAGTTTATTGTAGTGATGTATTTACTAGGCTCTACGTCCCTGTCAGAAGACATGGTATAGTAGTAGTAATGTATTAACTAGGCTCTACGTCCCTGTCAGAAGACATGGTATAGTAGTGTTGTATTAACTAGGCTCTATGTCCCTGTCAGAAGACATGGTATAGTAGTGATTTATTAACTAGGCTCTATGTCCCTGTCAGAAGACAGGGTATAGTAGTGAGGTATTAACTAGGCTCTACGTCCCTGTCAGAAGACAGTGTATAGTAGTGATGTATTAACTAGGCTCTACGTCCCTGTCAGAAGACATGGTATAGTAATGATGTATTAACTAGGCACTAAGTCCCTGTCAGAAGACATGGTATAGTAGTAGTGATGTATTAACTAGGCTCTACGTCCCTGTCAGATGACATGATATAGTAGTAGTGATGTATTAACTAGGCTCTGTGTCCCTGTCAGAACACTTGGTATAGTAGTGATGTATTAACTAGGCTCTATGTCCCTGTCAGAAGACATGGTATAGTAGTGAGGTATTAACTAGGCTCTAAGTCCCTGTCAGAAGACATGGTATAGTAGTGATGTATTAACTAGGCTCTATGTCCATGTCAGAAGACATGGTATAGTAGTAGTGATGTATTAACTAGGCTCTACGTCCCTGTCAGAAGACATGGTATAGTAGTAGTGATGTATTAACTAGGCTCTACGTCCCTGTCAGAAGACATGGTATAGTAGTGATGTATTAACTAGGCTCTACGTCCCTGTCAGAAGACATGGTATAGTAGTAGTGATGTATTAACTAGGCTCTACGTCCCTGTCAGAAGACATGGTATAGAAGTGATGTATTAATTAGGCTCTATGTCCCTGTCAGAAGACATGGTATAGTAGTAGTGATGTATTAACTAGGCTCTATGTCCCAGTCAAAAGACATGGTATAGTAGTGATGTATTAACTAGGCTCTATGCCCTGTCAAAAGACAGTGTATATTAGTGATGTATTAACTAGGCTCTACGTCCCTGTCAGAAGACATGGTATAGTAGTAGTGATGTATTAACTAGGCTCTACGTCCCTGTCAGATGACATGGTATAGTAGTGATGTATTAACTAGGCTCTACGTCCCTGTCAGAAGACCTGGTATAGTAGTGATGTATTAACTAGTCTCTATATCCCTGTCAGAAGACATGGTATAGAAGTAGTGATGTATAAACTAGGCTCTCTGTCCCTGTCAGAAGACATGGTACAGTAGTGATGTATTAACTAGGCTCTGTGTCCCTGTCAGAAGACATGGTATAGTAGTGATGTATTAACTAGGCTCTACGTCCCTGTCAGAAGACGTGGTATAGTAGTAGTGATGTATTAACTAGGTTCTACGTCCCTGACGGAAGATATGGTATAGTAGTGATGTATTAACTAGGCTCTACGTCCCTGTCAGAAGACATGGTATAGTAGTGATGTATTAACTAGGCTCTACGTCCCTGTCAGAAGATAGTGTATAGTAGTGATGTATTAACTAGGCTCTATGTCCCTGTCAAAAGACATGGTATAGTAGTGATGTATAAACTAGGCTCTACGTCCCTGTCAGATGACAGTGTATTGTAGTGATGTATTTACTAGGCTCTACGTCACTGTCAGAAGACATGGTATAGTAGTAGTAATGTATTAACTAGGCTCTACGTCCCTGTCAGAAGACATGGTATAGTAGTGATGTATTAACTAGGCTCTAAGTCCCTGTCAGAAGACCTGGTATAGTAGTGATGTATTAACTAGGCTCTATTTCCCTGTCAGAAGACATGGTATAGTAGTAGTGATGTATTAACTAGGCTCTATGTCCCTGTCAGAAGACATGGTATAGTAGTAGTGATGTATTAACTAGGCTCTGTGTCCCTGTCAGAAGACATGGTATAGTAGTGATGTATTAACTAGGCTCTATGTCCCTGTCAGAAGACATGGTATAGTAGTGATGTATTAACTAGGCTCCACGTCCCTGTCAGAAGACATGGTATAGTAGTGGTGATGTATTAACTAGGCTCTACGTCCCTGTCAGATGACATGGTATAGTAGTGATGTATTAACTAGGCTCTACGTCCCTGTCAGAAGACCTGGTATAGTAGGGATGTATTAACTAGTCTCTATGTCCTTGTCAGAAGACATGGTATAGTAGTAGTGATGTATTAACTAGGCTCTGTGTCCCTGTCAGAAGACTTGGTATAGTAGTGATGTATTAACTAGGCTCTATGTCCCTGTCAGAAGACATGGTATAGTAGTGAGGTATTAACTAGTCTCTAAGTCCCTTTCAGAAGACATGGTATAGTAGTGATGTATTAACTAGGCTCTATGTCCCTGTCAGAAGACATGGTATAGTAGTCGTGATGTATTAACTAGGCTCTATGTCCCTGTCAGAAGACATGGTATAGTAGGAGTGATGTATTAACTAGGCTCTATGTCCCTGTCAGAGGACATGGTATAGTAGTGATGTATTAACTAGGCTCTATGTCCCTGTCAGAAGACATGGTATAGTAGTGATGTATTAACTAGGCTTTACGTCCCTGTCAGAAGACATGGTGTAGTAGTGATGTATTAACTAGGCTCTATGTCCCTGTCAGAAGACATGTATAGTAGTTATGTATTAAATAGGCTCTATGTCCCTGTCAGAAGACATGGTATAGTAGTGATGTATTAACTAGGCTCTACGTCCCTGTCAGAAGACAGTGTATTGTAGTGATGTATTAACTAGGCTCTACGTCCCTGTCAGAAGACATGGTATAGTAGTGATGTATTAACTAGGCTCTATGTCCCTGTCAGAAGACATGGTATAGTAGTGATGTATTAACTAGGCTCTATGTCCCTGTCAGAAGACAGGGTATAGTAGTGATGTATTAACTAGGCTCTACGTCCCTGTCAGATGACATGATATAGTAGTAGTGATGTATTAACTAGGCTCTGTGTCCCTGTCAGAACACTTGGTATAGTAGTGATGTATTAACTAGGCTCTATGTCCCTGTCAGAAGACATGGTATAGTAGTGAGGTATTAACTAGGCTCTAAGTCCCTGTCAGAAGACATGGTATAGTAGTGAGGTATTAACTAGGCTCTATGTCCATGTCAGAAGACATGGTATAGTAGTAGTGATGTATTAACTAGGCTCTACGTCCCTGTCAGAAGACATGGTATAGTAGTAGTGATGTATTAACCTGGCTCTACGTCCCTGTCAGAAGACATGGTATAGTAGTGATGTATTAACTAGGCTCTACGTCCCTGTCAGAAGACATGGTATAGTAGTAGTGATGTATTAACTAGGCTCTACGTCCCTGTCAGAAGACATGGTATAGAAGTGATGTATTAATTAGGCTCTATGTCCCTGTCAAAAGACATGGTATAGTAGTAGTGATGTATTAACTAGGCTCTATGTCCCAGTCAAAAGACATGGTATAGTAGTGATGTATTAACTAGGCTCTATGTCCCTGTCAAAAGACAGTGTATATTAGTGATGTATTAACTAGGCTCTACGTCCCTGTCAGAAGACATGGTATAGTAGAAGTGATGTATTAACTAGGCTCTACGTCCCTGTCAGATGACATGGTATAGTAGTGATGTATTAACTAGGCTCTATGTCCCTGTCAGAAGACAGGGTATAGTAGTGAGGTATTAACTAGGCTCTACGTCCCTGTCAGAAGACAGTGTATAGTAGTGATGTATTAACTAGGCTCTACGTCCCTGTCAGAAGTCATGGTATAGCAGTAGTTATGTATTAACTAGGCTCTACGTTAGGCTCTACGTCCCTGTCAGAAGACATGGTATAGTAGTAGTGATGTATTAACTAGGCTCTACGTCCCTGTCAGAAGACATGGTATAGTAGAGATGTATTAACTAGCCTCTATGTCCCTGTAAGAAGACATGGTATACTAGTGATGTATTAACTAGGCTCTACGTCCCTGTCAGAAGACAGTTTATAGTAGTGATGTATTAACTAGGCTCTATGTCCCTGTCAGAAGACATGGTATAGTAGTGATGTATTAACTAGGCTATATGTCCCTGTCAGAAGATATTGGTATAGTAGTAATGTATTAACTAGGCTCTACGTCCCTGTCAGAAGACAGTGTATAGTACTGATGTATTAACTAGGCTCTATGTCCCTGTCAGAAGACAGTGTATAGTAGTGATGTATTAACTAGGCTCTATGTCCCTGTCAGAAGACATGGTATAGTAGTGAGGTATTAACTAGTCTCTAAGTCCCTTTCAGAAGACATGGTATAGTAGTGATGTATTAACTAGGCTCTATGTCCCTGTCAGAAGACATGGTATAGTAGTAGTGATGTATTAACTAGGCTCTATGTCCCTGTCAGAAGACATGGTATAGTAGGAGTGATGTATTAACTAGGCTCTATGTCCCTGTCAGAGGACATGGTATAGTAGTGATGTATTAACTAGGCTCTATGTCCCTGTCAGAAGACATGGTATAGTAGTGATGTATTAACTAGGCTTTACGTCCCTGTCAGAAGACATGGTGTATTAGTGATGTATTAACTAGGCTCTATGTCCCTGTCAGAAGACATGGTATAGTAGTGATGTATTAACTAGGCTCTATGTCCCTGTCAGAAGACATGGTATAGTAGTGATGTATTAACTAGGCTCTATGTCCCTGTCAGAAGACAGTTTATTGTAGTGATGTATTTACTAGGCTCTACGTCCCTGTCAGAAGACATGGTATAGTAGTAGTAATGTATTAACTAGGCTCTACGTCCCTGTCAGAAGACATGGTATAGTAGTGTTGTATTAACTAGGCTCTATGTCCCTGTCAGAAGACATGGTATAGTAGTGATTTATTAACTAGGCTCTATGTCCCTGTCAGAAGACAGGGTATAGTAGTGAGGTATTAACTAGGCTCTACGTCCCTGTCAGAAGACAGTGTATAGTAGTGATGTATTAACTAGGCTCTACGTCCCTGTCAGAAGACATGGTATAGTAGTGATGTATTAACTAGGCTCTAAGTCCCTGTCAGAAGACCTGGTATAGTAGTGATGTATTAACTAGGCTCTATGTCCCTGTCAGAAGACATGGTATAGTAGTAGTGATGTATTAACTAGGCTCTATGTCCCTGTCAGAAGACATGGTATAGTAGTAGTGATGTATTAACTAGGCTCTATGTCCCTGTCAGAAGACATGGTATAGTAGTGATGTATTAACTAGGCTCTACGTCCCTGTCAGAAGACATGGTATAGTAGTAGTGATGTATTAACTAGGCTCTACGTCCCTGTCAGATGACATGGTATAGTAGTGATGTATTAACTAGGCTCTACGTCCCTGTCAGAAGACCTGGTATTGTAGGGATGTATTAACTAGTCTCTATGTCCCTGTCAGAAGACATGGTATAGTAGTAGTGATGTATTAACTAGGCTCTGTGTCCCTGTCAGAAGACTTGGTATAGTAGTGATGTATTAACTAGGCTCTATGTCCCTGTCAGAAGACATGGTATAGTAGTGAGGTATTAACTAGTCTCTAAGTCCCTTTCAGAAGACATGGTATAGTAGTGATGTATTAACTAGGCTCTATGTCCCTGTCAGAAGACATGGTATAGTAGTAGTGATGTATTAACTAGGCTCTATGTCCCTGTCAGAAGACATGGTATAGTAGTAGTGATGTATTAACTAGGCTCTATGTCCCTGTCAGAAGACATGGTATAGTAGGAGTGATGTATTAACTAGGCTCTATGTCCCTGTCAGAGGACATGGTATAGTAGTGATGTATTAACTAGGCTCTACGTCCCTGTCAGATGACATGGTATAGTAGTAGTGATGTATTAACTAGGCTCTACGTCCCTGTCAGATGACATGATATAGTAGTAGTGATGTATTAACAAGGCTCTGTGTCCCTGTCAGAACACTTGGTATAGTAGTGATGTATTAACTAGGCTCTATGTCCCTGTCAGAAGACATGGTATAGTAGTGAGGTATTAACTAGGCTCTAAGTCCCTGTCAGAAGACATGGTATAGTAGTGATGTATTAACTAGGCTCTATGTCCCTGTCAGAAGACAGTGTATTGTAGTGATGTATTTACTAGGCTCTACGTCCCTGTCAGAAGACATGGTATAGTAGTAGTAATGTATTAACTAGGCTCTACGTCCCTGTCAGAAGACATGGTATAGTAGTGATGTATTAACTAGGCTCTATGTCCCTGTCAGAAGACATGGTATAGTAGTGATTTATTAACTAGGCTCTATGTCCCTGTCAGAAGACAGGGTATAGTAGTGAGGTATTAACTAGGCTCTACGTCCCTGTCAGAAGACAATGTATAGTAGTGATTTATTAACTAGGCTCTACGTCCCTGTCAGAAGACATGGTATAGTAGTGATGTATTAACTAGGCTCTAAGTCCCTGTCAGAAGACCTGGTATAGTAGTGATGTATTAACTAGGCTCTACGTCCCTGTCAGAAGACATGGTATAGTAGTAGTGATGTATTAACTAGGCTCTACGTCCCTGTCAGATGACATGATATAGTAGTAGTGATGTATTAACAAGGCTCTGTGTCCCTGTCAGAACACTTGGTATAGTAGTGATGTATTAACTAGGCTCTATGTCCCTGTCAGAAGACATGGTATAGCAGTGAGGTATTAACTAGGCTCTAAGTCCCTGTCAGAAGACATGGTATAGTAGTGATGTATTAACTAGGCTCTATGTCCCTGTCAGAAGACAGTGTATTGTAGTGATGTATTTACTAGGCTCTACGTCCCTGTCAGAAGACATGGTATAGTAGTAGTAATGTATTAACTAGGCTCTACGTCCCTGTCAGAAGACATGGTATAGTAGTGATGTATTAACTAGGCTCTATGTCCCTGTCAGAAGACATGGTATAGTAGTGATTTATTAACTAGGCTCTATGTCCCTGTCAGAAGACAGGGTATAGTAGTGAGGTATTAACTAGGCTCTACGTCCCTGTCAGAAGACAGTGTATAGTAGTGATGTATTAACTAGGCTCTACGTCCCTGTCAGAAGACATGGTATAGTAGTGATGTATTAACTAGGCTCTAAGTCCCTGTCCGAAGACCTGGTATAGTAGTGATGTATTAACTAGGCTCTATGTCCCTGTCAGAAGACATGGTATAGTAGTAGTGATGTATTAACTAGGCTCTATGTCCCTGTCAGAAGACATGGTATAGTAGTAGTGATGTATTAACTAGGCTCTATGTCCCTGTCAGAAGACATGGTATAGTAGTGATGTATTAACTAGGCTCTACGTCCCTGTCAGAAGACATGGTATAGTAGTAGTGATGTATTAACTAGGCTCTACGTCCCTGTCAGATGACATGGTATAGTAGTGATATATTAACTAGGCTCTACGTCCCTGTCAGAAGACCTGGTATAGTAGGGATGTATTAACTAGTCTCTATGTCCCTGTCAGAAGACATGGTATAGTAGTAGTGATGTATTAACTAGGCTCTGTGTCCCTGTCAGAAGACTTGGTATAGTAGTGATGTATTAACTAGGCTCTATGTCCCTGTCAGAACACATGGTATAGTAGTGAGGTATTAACTAGTCTCTAAGTCCCTTTCAGAAGACATGGTATAGTAGTGATGTATTAACTAGGCTCTATGTCCCTGTCAGAAGACATGGTATAGTAGTAATGATGTATTAACTAGGCTCTATGTCCCTGTCAGAAGACATGGTATAGTAGGAGTGATGTATTAACTAGGCTCTATGTCCCTGTCAGAGGACATGGTATAGTAGTGATGTATTAACTAGGCTCTATGTCCCTGTCAGAATACATGGTATAGTAGTGATGTATTAACTAGGCTCTACGTCCCTGTCAGAAGACAGTGTATTGTAGTGATGTATTTACTAGGCTCTACGTCCCTGTCAGAAGACATGGCATGGTAGTAGTAATGTATTAACTAGGCTCTACGTCCCTGTCAGAAGACATGGTATAGTAGTGATCTATTAACTAGGCTCTATGTCCCTGTCAGAAGACATGGTATAGTAGTGATGTATTAACTAAGCTCTACGTCCCTGTCAGAAGACAGTGTATAGTAGTGATGTATTAACTAGGCTCTACATCCCTGTCAGAAGACATGGTATAGCAGTAGTGATGTATTAACTAGGCTCTACGTTAGGCTCTACGTCCCTGTCAAAAGACATGGTATAGTAGTAGTGATGTATTAACTAGGCTCTACGTCCCTGTCAGAAGACATGGTATAGTAGAGATGTATTAACTAGCCTCTACATCCCTGTAGGAAGACATGGTATACTAGTGATGTATTAACTAGGCTCTACGTCCCGGTCAGAAGACAGTGTATAGTAGTGATGTATTAACTAGGCTCTATGTCCCTGTCAGAAAACATTGTATAGTAGTGATGTATTAACTAGGCTATTTGTCCCTGTCAGAAGATATTGGTATAGTAGTGATGTATTAACTAGGCTCTACGTCCCTGTCAGAAGACAGTGTATAGTACTGATGTATTAACTAGGCTCTATGTCCCTGTCAGAAGACAGTGTATAGTAGTGAGGTATTAACTAGGCTCTAAGTCCCTGTCAGAAGACATGGTATAGTAGTGATGTATTAACTAGGCTCTATGTCCCTGTCAGAGGACATGGTATAGTAGTGATGTATTAACTAGGCTCTACGTCCCTGTCAGATGACATGGTATAGTAGTAGTGATGTATTAACTAGGCTCTACGTCCCTGTCAGATGACATGATATAGTAGTAGTGATGTATTAACAAGGCTCTGTGTCCCTGTCAGAACACTTGGTATAGTAGTGATGTATTAACTAGGCTCTATGTCCCTGTCAGAAGACATGGTATAGTAGTGAGGTATTAACTAGGCTCTAAGTCCCTGTCAGAAGACAGTGTATTGTAGTGATGTATTTACTAGGCTCTACGTCCCTGTCAGAAGACATGGTATAGTAGTAGTAATGTATTAACTAGGCTCTACGTCCCTGTCAGAAGACATGGTATAGTAGTGATGTATTAACTAGGCTCTATGTCCCTGTCAGAAGACATGGTATAGTAGTGATTTATTAACTAGGCTCTATGTCCCTGTCAGAAGACAGGGTATAGTAGTGAGGTATTAACTAGGCTCTACGTCCCTGTCAGAAGACAGTGTATAGTAGTGATGTATTAACTAGGCTCTACGTCCCTGTCAGAAGACATGGTATAATAGTGATGTATTAACTAGGCTCTAAGTCCCTGTCAGAAGACCTGGTATAGTAGTGATGTATTAACTAGGCTCTACGTCCCTGTCAGAAGACATGGTATAGTAGTAGTGATGTATTAACTAGGCTCTACGTCCCTGTCAGATGACATGATATAGTAGTAGTGATGTATTAACAAGGCTCTGTGTCCCTGTCAGAACACTTGGTATAGTAGTGATGTATTAACTAGGCTCTATGTCCCTGTCAGAAGACATGGTATAGTAGTGAGGTATTAACTAGGCTCTAAGTCCCTGTCAGAAGACATGGTATAGTAGTGATGTATTAACTAGGCTCTATGTCCCTGTCAGAAGACAGTGTATTGTAATGATGTATTTACTAGGCTCTACGTCCCTGTCAGAAGACATGGTATCGTAGTAGTAATGTATTAACTAGGCTCTACGTCCCTGTCAGAAGACATGGTATAGTAGTGATGTATTAACTAGGCTCTATGTCCCTGTCAGAAGACATGGTATAGTAGTGATTTATTAACTAGGCTCTATGTCCCTGTCAGAAGACAGGGTATAGTAGTGAGGTATTAACTAGGCTCTACGTCCCTGTCAGAAGACAGTGTATAGTAGTGATGTATTAACTAGGCTCTACGTCCCTGTCAGAAGACATGGTATAGTAGTGATGTATTAACTAGGCTCTAAGACCCTGTCAGAAGACCTGGTATAGTAGTGATGTATTAACTAGGCTCTATGTCCCTGTCAGAAGACATGGTATAGTAGTAGTGATGTATTAACTAGGCTCTATGTCCCTGTCAGAAGACATGGTATAGTAGTAGTGATGTATTAACTAGGCTCTATGTCCCTGTCAGAAGACATGGTATAGTAGTGATGTATTAACTAGGCTCTACGTCCCTGTCAGAAGACATGGTATAGTAGTAGTGATGTATTAACTAGGCTCTACGTCCCTGTCAGATGACATGGTATAGTAGTGATATATTAACTAGGCTCTACGTCCCTGTCAGAAGACCTGGTATAGTAGGGATGTATTAACTAGTCTCTATGTCCCTGTCAGAAGACATGGTATAGTAGAAGTGATGTATTAACTAGGCTCTGTGTCCCTGTCAGAAGACTTGGTATAGTAGTGATGTATTAACTAGGCTCTATGTCCCTGTCAGAACACATGGTATAGTAGTGAGGTATTAACTAGTCTCTAAGTCCCTTTCAGAAGACATGGTATAGTAGTGATGTATTAACTAGGCTCTATGTCCCTGTCAGAAGACATGGTATAGTAGTAATGATGTATTAACTAGGCTCTATGTCCCTGTCAGAAGACATGGTATAGTAGGAGTGATGTATTAACTAGGCTCTATGTCCCTGTCAGAGGACATGGTATAGTAGTGATGTATTAACTAGGCTCTATGTCCCTGTCAGAATACATGGTATAGTAGTGATGTATTAACTAGGCTCTACGTCCCTGTCAGAAGACAGTGTATTGTAGTGATGTATTTACTAGGCTCTACGTCCCTGTCAGAAGACATGGCATGGTAGTAGTAATGTATTAACTAGGCTCTACGTCCCTGTCAGAAGACATGGTATAGTAGTGATCTATTAACTAGGCTCTATGTCCCTGTCAGAAGACATGGTATAGTAGTGATGTATTAACTAAGCTCTACGTCCCTGTCAGAAGACAGTGTATAGTAGTGATGTATTAACTAGGCTCTACATCCCTGTCAGAAGACATGGTATAGCAGTAGTGATGTATTAACTAGGCTCTACGTTAGGCTCTACGTCCCTGTCAAAAGACATGGTATAGTAGTAGTGATGTATTAACTAGGCTCTACGTCCCTGTCAGAAGACATGGTATAGTAGAGATGTATTAACTAGCCTCTACATCCCTGTAGGAAGACATGGTATACTAGTGATGTATTAACTAGGCTCTACGTCCCGGTCAGAAGACAGTGTATAGTAGTGATGTATTAACTAGGCTCTATGTCCCTGTCAGAAAACATTGTATAGTAGTGATGTATTAACTAGGCTATTTGTCCCTGTCAGAAGATATTGGTATAGTAGTGATGTATTAACTAGGCTCTACGTCCCTGTCAGAAGACAGTGTATAGTACTGATGTATTAACTAGGCTCTATGTCCCTGTCAGAAGACAGTGTATAGTAGTGATGTATTAACTAGGCTCTATTTCCCTGTCAGAAGACATGGTATAGTAGTAGTGATGTATTAACTAGGCTCTATGTCCCTGTCAGAAGACATGGTATAGTAGTGAGGTATTAACTAGGCTCTAAGTCCCTGTCAGAAGACATGGTATAGTAGTGATGTATTAACTAGGCTCTATGTCCCTGTCAGAAGACAGTGTATTGTAGTGATGTATTTACTAGGCTCTACGTCCCTGTCAGAAGACATGGTATAGTAGTAGTAATGTATTAACTAGGCTCTACGTCCCTGTCAGAAGACATGGTATAGTAGTGATGTATTAACTAGGCTCTATGTCCCTGTCAGAAGACATGGTATAGTAGTGATTTATTAACTAGGCTCTATGTCCCTGTCAGAAGACAGGGTATAGTAGTGAGGTATTAACTAGGCTCTACGTCCCTGTCAGAAGACAGTGTATAGTAGTGATGTATTAACTAGGCTCTACGTCCCTGTCAGAAGACATGGTATAGTAGTGATGTATTAACTAGGCTCTAAGTCCCTGTCAGAAGACCTGGTATAGTAGTGATGTATTAACTAGGCTCTATGTCCCTGTCAGAAGACATGGTATAGTAGTAGTGATGTATTAACTAGGCTCTATGTCCCTGTCAGAAGACATGGTATAGTAGTAGTGATGTATTAACTAGGCTCTATGTCCCTGTCAGAAGACATGGTATAGTAGTGATGTATTAACTAGGCTCTACGTCCCTGTCAGAAGACATGGTATAGTAGTAGTGATGTATTAACTAGGCTCTACGTCCCTGTCAGATGACATGGTATAGTAGTGATATATTAACTAGGCTCTACGTCCCTGTCAGAAGACCTGGTATAGTAGGGATGTATTAACTAGTCTCTATGTCCCTGTCAGAAGACATGGTATAGTAGTAGTGATGTATTAACTAGGCTCTGTGTCCCTGTCAGAAGACTTGGTATAGTAGTGATGTATTAACTAGGCTCTATGTCCCTGTCAGAACACATGGTATAGTAGTGAGGTATTAACTAGTCTCTAAGTCCCTTTCAGAAGACATGGTATAGTAGTGATGTATTAACTAGGCTCTATGTCCCTGTCAGAAGACATGGTATAGTAGTAATGATGTATTAACTAGGCTCTATGTCCCTGTCAGAAGACATGGTATAGTAGGAGTGATGTATTAACTAGGCTCTATGTCCCTGTCAGAGGACATGGTATAGTAGTGATGTATTAACTAGGCTCTATGTCCCTGTCAGAATACATGGTATAGTAGTGATGTATTAACTAGGCTCTACGTCCCTGTCAGAAGACAGTGTATTGTAGTGATGTATTTACTAGGCTCTACGTCCCTGTCAGAAGACATGGCATGGTAGTAGTAATGTATTAACTAGGCTCTACGTCCCTGTCAGAAGACATGGTATAGTAGTGATCTATTAACTAGGCTCTATGTCCCTGTCAGAAGACATGGTATAGTAGTGATGTATTAACTAAGCTCTACGTCCCTGTCAGAAGACAGTGTATAGTAGTGATGTATTAACTAGGCTCTACATCCCTGTCAGAAGACATGGTATAGCAGTAGTGATGTATTAACTAGGCTCTACGTTAGGCTCTACGTCCCTGTCAAAAGACATGGTATAGTAGTAGTGATGTATTAACTAGGCTCTACGTCCCTGTCAGAAGACATGGTATAGTAGAGATGTATTAACTAGCCTCTACATCCCTGTAGGAAGACATGGTATACTAGTGATGTATTAACTAGGCTCTACGTCCCGGTCAGAAGACAGTGTATAGTAGTGATGTATTAACTAGGCTCTATGTCCCTGTCAGAAAACATTGTATAGTAGTGATGTATTAACTAGGCTATTTGTCCCTGTCAGAAGATATTGGTATAGTAGTGATGTATTAACTAGGCTCTACGTCCCTGTCAGAAGACAGTGTATAGTACTGATGTATTAACTAGGCTCTATGTCCCTGTCAGAAGACAGTGTATAGTAGTGATGTATTAACTAGGCTCTATTTCCCTGTCAGAAGACATGGTATAGTAGTAGTGATGTATTAACTAGGCTCTATGTCCCTGTCAGAAGACATGGTATAGTAGTAATGATGTATTAACTAGGCTCTATGTCCCTGTCAGAAGACATGGTATAGTAGGAGTGATGTATTAACTAGGCTCTATGTCCCTGTCAGAGGACATGGTATAGTAGTGATGTATTAACTAGGCTCTACGTCCCTGTCAGAAGACATGGTATAGTAGTAGTGATGTATTAACTAGGCTCTACGTCCCTGTCAGATGACATGATATAGTAGTAGTGATGTATTAACAAGGCTCTGTGTCCCTGTCAGAACACTTGGTATAGTAGTGATGTATTAACTAGGCTCTATGTCCCTGTCAGAAGACATGGTATAGTAGTGAGGTATTAACTAGGCTCTAAGTCCCTGTCAGAAGACATGGTATAGTAGTGATGTATTAACTAGGCTCTATGTCCATGTCAGAAGACATGGTATAGTAGTAGTGATGTATTAACTAGGCTCTACGTCCCTGTCAGAAGACATGGTATAGCAGTAGTGATGTATTAACTAGGCTCTACGTTAGGCTCTACGTCCCTGTCAAAAGACATGGTATAGTAGTAGTGATGTATTAACTAGGCTCTACGTCCCTGTCAGAAGACATGGTATAGTAGAGATGCATTAACTAGCCTCTACATCCCTGTAAGAAGACATGGTATACTAGTGATGTATTAACTAGGCTCTACGTCCCTGTCAGAAGACAGTGTATAGTAGTGATGTATTAACTAGGCTCTATGTCCCTGTCAGAAAACATTGTATAGTAGTGATGTATTAACTAGGCTATATGTCCCTGTCAGAAGATATTGGTATAGTAGTGATGTATTAACTAGGCTCTACGTCCCTGTCAGAAGACAGTGTATAGTACTGATGTATTAACTAGGCTCTATGTCCCTGTCAGAAGACAGTGTATAGTAGTGATGTATTAACTAGGCTCTATTTCCCTGTCAGAAGACATGGTATAGGAGTAGTGATGTATTAACTAGGCTCTATGTCCCTGTCAGAAGACATGGTATAGTAGTAGTGATGTATTAACTAGGCTCTATGTCCCTGTCAGAAGACATGGTATAGTAGGAGTGATGTATTAACTAGGCTCTATGTCCCTGTCAGAGGACATGGTATAGTAGTGATGTATTAACTAGGCTCTACGTCCCTGTCAGAAGACATGGTATAGTAGTAGTGATGTATTAACTAGGCTCTACGTCCCTGTCAGATGACATGATATAGTAGTAGTGATGTATTAACAAGGCTCTGTGTCCCTGTCAGAACACTTGGTATAGTAGTGATGTATTAACTAGGCTCTATGTCCCTGTCAGAAGACATGGTATAGTAGTGAGGTATTAACTAGGCTCTAAGTCCCTGTCAGAAGACATGGTATAGTAGTGATGTATTAACTAGGCTCTATGTCCATGTCAGAAGACATGGTATAGTAGTAGTGATGTATTAACTAGGCTCTACGTCCCTGTCAGAAGACATGGTATAGCAGTAGTGATGTATTAACTAGGCTCTACGTTAGGCTCTACGTCCCTGTCAAAAGACATGGTATAGTAGTAGTGATGTATTAACTAGGCTCTACGTCCCTGTCAGAAGACATGGTATAGTAGAGATGTATTAACTAGCCTCTACATCCCTGTAAGAAGACATGGTATACTAGTGATGTATTAACTAGGCTCTACGTCCCTGTCAGAAGACAGTGTATAGTAGTGATGTATTAACTAGGCTCTATGTCCCTGTCAGAAAACATTGTATAGTAGTGATGTATTAACTAGGCTATATGTCCCTGTCAGAAGATATTGGTATAGTAGTGATGTATTAACTAGGCTCTACGTCCCTGTCAGAAGACAGTGTATAGTACTGATGTATTAACTAGGCTCTATGTCCCTGTCAGAAGACAGTGTATAGTAGTGATGTATTAACTAGGCTCTATTTCCCTGTCAGAAGACATGGTATAGTAGTAGTGATGTATTAACTAGGCTCTATGTCCCTGTCAGAAGACATGGTATAGTAGGAGTGATGTATTAACTAGGCTCTATGTCCCTGTCAGAGGACATGGTATAGTAGTGATGTATTAACTAGGCTGTATGTCCCTGTCAGAAGACATGGTATAGTAGTGATGTATTAACTAGGCTTTACGTCCCTGTCAGAAGACATGGTGTAGTAGTGAAGTATTAACTAGGCTCTATGTCCCTGTCAGAAGACATGGTATAGTAGTGATGTATTAACTAGGCTCTATGTCCCTGTCAGAAGACATGGTATAGTAGTGATGTATTAACTAGGCTCTACGTCCCTGTCAGAAGACATGGTATAGTAGTAGTGATGTATTAACTAGGCTCTACGTCCCTGTCAGATGACATGATATAGTAGTAGTGATGTATTAACTAGGCTCTGTGTCCCTGTCAGAACACTTGGTATAGTAGTGATGTATTAACTAGGCTCTATGTCCCTGTCAGAAGACATGGTATAGTAGTGAGGTATTAACTAGGCTCTAAGTCCCTGTCAGAAGACATGGTATAGTAGTGATGTATTAACTAGGCTCTATGTCCATGTCAGAAGACATGGTATAGTAGTAGTGATGTATTAACTAGGCTCTACGTCCCTGTCAGAAGACATGGTATAGTAGTAGTGATGTATTAACTAGGCTCTACGTCCCTGTCAGAAGACATGGTATAGTAGTGATGTATTAACTAGGCTCTACGTCCCTGTCAGAAGACATGGTATAGTAGTAGTGATGTATTAACTAGGCTCTACGTCCCTGTCAGAAGACATGGTATAGAAGTGATGTATTAATTAGGCTCTATGTCCCTGTCAGAAGACATGGTATAGTAGTAGTGATGTATTAACTAGGCTCTATGTCCCAGTCAAAAGACATGGTATAGTAGTGATGTATTAACTAGGCTCTATGTCCCTGTCAAAAGACAGTGTATATTAGTGATGTATTAACTAGGCTCTACGTCCCTGTCAGAAGACATGGTATAGTAGTAGTGATGTATTAACTAGGCTCTACGTCCCTGTCAGATGACATGGTATAGTAGTGATGTATTAACTAGGCTCTACGTCCCTGTCAGAAGACCTGGTATAGTAGTGATGTATTAACTAGTCTCTATATCCCTGTCAGAAGACATGGTATAGAAGTAGTGATGTATAAACTAGGCTCTGTGTCCCTGTCAGAATACATGGTATAGTAGTGATGTATTAACTAGGCTCTGTGTCCCTGTCAGAAGACATGGTATAGTAGTGATGTATTAACTAGGCTCTACGTCCCTGTCAGAAGACGTGGTATAGTAGTAGTGATGTATTAACTAGGTTCTACGTCCCTGACGGAAGATATGGTATAGTGGTGATGTATTAACTAGGCTCTACGTCCCTGTCAGAAGACATGGTATAGTAGTGATGTATTAACTAGGCTCTACGTCCCTGTCAGAAGATAGTGTATAGTAGTGATGTATTAACTAGGCTCTATGTCCCTGTCAAAAGACATGGTATAGTAGTGATGTATAAACTAGGCTCTACGTCCCTGTCAGAAGACAGTGTATTGTAGTGATGTATTTACTAGGCTCTACGTCCCTGTCAGAAGACATGGTATAGTAGTAGTAATGTATTAACTAGGCTCTACGTCCCTGTCAGAAGACATGGTATAGTAGTGATGTATTAACTAGGCTCTAAGACCATGTCAGAAGACATGGTATAGTAGTGATGTATTAACTAGGCTCTACGTCCCTGTCAGAAGACATGGTATAGTAGTAGTGATGTATTAACTAGGCTCTACGTCCCTGTCAGATGACATGGTATAGTAGTGATGTATTAACTAGGCTCTACGTCCCTGTCAGAAGACCTGGTATAGTAGGGATGTATTAACTAGTCTCTATGTCCCTATCAGAAGACATGGTATAGTAGTAGTGATGTATTAACTAGGCTCTGTGTCCCTGTCAGAAGATTTGGTATAGTAGTGATGTATTAACTAGGCTCTATGTCCCTGTCAGAAGACATGGTATAGTAGTGAGGTATTAACTAGTCTCTAAGTCCCTTTCAGAAGACATGGTATAGTAGTAGTGATGTATTAACTAGGCTCTATGTCCCTGTCATAAGACATGGTATAGTAGTAGTGATGTATTAACTAGGCTCTATGTCCCTGTCAGAAGACATGGTATAGTAGGAGTGATGTATTAACTAGGCTCTATGTCCCTGTCAGAGGACATGGTATAGTAGTGATGTATTAACTAGGCTCTACGTCCCTGTCAGAAGACATGGTATAGTAGTAGTGATGTATTAACTAGGCTCTACGTCCCTGTCAGATGACATGATATAGTAGTAGTGATGTATTAACAAGGCTCTGTGTCCCTGTCAGAAGACTTGGTATAGTAGTGATGTATTAACTAGGCTCTATGTCCCTGTCAGAAGACATGGTATAGTAGTGAGGTATTAACTAGGCTCTAAGTCCCTGTCAGAAGACATGGTATAGTAGTGATGTATTAACTAGGCTCTATGTCCATGTCAGAAGACATGGTATAGTAGTAGTGATGTATTAACTAGGCTCTACGTCCCTGTCAGAAGACATGGTATAGCAGTAGTGATGTATTAACTAGGCTCTACATTAGGCTCTACGTCCCTGTCAAAAGATGTGGTATAGTAGTAGTGATGTATTAACTAGGCTCTACGTCCCTGTCAGAAGACATGGTATAGTAGAGATGTATTAACTAGCCTCTACATCCCTGTAAGAAGACATGGTATACTAGTGATGTATTAACTAGGCTCTACGTCCCTGTCAGAAGACAGTGTATAGTAGTGATGTATTAACTAGGCTCTATGTCCCTGTCAGAAAATATTGTATAGTAGTGATGTATTAACTAGGCTATATGTCCCTGTCAGAAGATATTGGTATAGTAGTGATGTATTAACTAGGCTCTACGTCCCTGTCAGAAGACAGTGTATAGTACTGATGTATTAACTAGGCTCTATGTCCCTGTCAGAAGACAGTGTATAGTAGTGATGTATTAACTAGGCTCTATGTCCATGTCAGAAGACATGGTATAGTAGTAGTGATGTATTAACTAGGCTCTACGTCCCTGTCAGAAGACATGGTATAGCAGTAGTGATGTATTAACTAGGCTCTACATTAGGCTCTACGTCCCTGTCAAAAGATGTGGTATAGTAGTAGTGATGTATTAACTAGGCTCTACGTCCCTGTCAGAAGACATGGTATAGTAGAGATGTATTAACTAGCCTCTACATCCCTGTAAGAAGACATGGTATACTAGTGATGTATTAACTAGGCTCTACGTCCCTGTCAGAAGACAGTGTATAGTAGTGATGTATTAACTAGGCTCTATGTCCCTGTCAGAAAATATTGTATAGTAGTGATGTATTAACTAGGCTATATGTCCCTGTCAGAAGATATTGGTATAGTAGTGATGTATTAACTAGGCTCTACGTCCCTGTCAGAAGACAGTGTATAGTACTGATGTATTAACTAGGCTCTATGTCCCTGTCAGAAGACAGTGTATAGTAGTGATGTATTAACTAGGCTCTATTTCCCTGTCAGAAGACATGGTATAGTAGTAGTGATGTATTAACTAGGCTCTATGTCCCTGTCAGAAGACATGGTATAGTAGTAGTGATGTATTAACTAGGCTCTATGTCCCTGTCAGAAGACATGGTATAGTAGGAGTGATGTATTAACTAGGCTCTATGTCCCTGTCAGAGGACATGGTATAGTAGTGATGTATTAACTAGGCTGTATGTCCCTGTCAGAAGACATGGTATAGTAGTGATGTATTAACTAGGCTTTACGTCCCTGTCAGAAGACATGGTGTAGTAGTGATATATTAACTAGGCTCTATGTCCCTGTCAGAAGACATGGTATAGCAGTGATGTATTAACTAGGCTCTATGTCCCTGTCAGAAGACATGGTATAGTAGTGATGTATTAACTAGGCTCTACGTCCCTGTCAGAAGACATGGTATAGTAGTAGTGATGTATTAACTAGGCTCTACGTCCCTGTCAGATGACATGATATAGTAGTAGTGATGTATTAACTAGGCTCTGTGTCCCTGTCAGAACACTTGGTATAGTAGTGATGTATTAACTAGGCTCTATGTCCCTGTCAGAAGACATGGTATAGTAGTGAGGTATTAACTAGGCTCTATGTCCCTGTCAGAAGACATGGTATAGTAGTAGTGATGTATTAACTAGGCTCTATGTCCCTGTCAGAAGACATGGTATAGTAGTAGTGATGTATTAACTAGGCTCTGTGTCCCTGTCAGAAGACATGGTATAGTAGTAGTGATGTATTAACTAGGCTCTACGTCCCTGTCAGAAGACATGGTATAGTAGTGATGTATTAACTAGGCTCTACGTCCCTGTCAGAAGACATGGTTTAGTAGTAGTGATGTATTAACTAGGCTATATGTCCCTGTCAGAAGATATTGGTATAGTAGTGATGTATTAACTAGGCTCTACGTCCCTGTCAGAAGACAGTGTATAGTACTGATGTATTAACTAGGCTCTATGTCCCTGTCAGAAGACAGTGTATAGTAGTGATGTATTAACTAGGCTCTATTTCCCTGTCAGAAGACATGGTATAGTAGTAGTGATGTATTAACTAGGCTCTATGTCCCTGTCAGAAGACATGGTATAGTAGTAGTGATGTATTAACTAGGCTCTATGTCCCTGTCAGAAGACATGGTATAGTAGGAGTGATGTATTAACTAGGCTCTATGTCCCTGTCAGAGGACATGGTATAGTAGTGATGTATTAACTAGGCTGTATGTCCCTGTCAGAAGACATGGTATAGTAGTGATGTATTAACTAGGCTTTACGTCCCTGTCAGAAGACATGGTGTAGTAGTGATATATTAACTAGGCTCTATGTCCCTGTCAGAAGACATGGTATAGTAGTGATGTATTAACTAGGCTCTATGTCCCTGTCAGAAGACATGGTATAGTAGTGATGTATTAACTAGGCTCTACGTCCCTGTCAGAAGACATGGTATAGTAGTAGTGATGTATTAACTAGGCTCTACGTCCCTGTCAGATGACATGATATAGTAGTAGTGATGTATTAACTAGGCTCTGTGTCCCTGTCAGAACACTTGGTATAGTAGTGATGTATTAACTAGGCTATATGTCCCTGTCAGAAGATATTGGTATAGTAGTGATGTATTAACTAGGCTCTACGTCCCTGTCAGAAGACAGTGTATAGTAGTGATGTATTTACTAGGCTCTATGTCCCTGTCAGAAGACATGGTATAGTAGTGAGGTATTAACTAGTCTCTAAGTCCCTTTCAGAAGACATGGTATAGTAGTGATGTATTAACTAGGCTCTAAGTCCCTTTCAGAAGACATGGTATAGTAGTGATGTATTAACTAGGCTCTATGTCCCTGTCAGAAGACATGGTATAGTAGTAGTGATGTATTAACTAGGCTCTATGTCCCTGTCAGAAGACATGGTATAGTAGGAGTGATGTATTAACTAGGCTCTATGTCCCTGTCAGAGGACATGGTATAGTAGTGATGTATTAACTAGGCTCTATGTCCCTGTCAGAAGACATGGTATAGTAGTGATATATTAACTAGGCTTTACGTCCCTGTCAGAAGACATGGTGTATTAGTGATGTATTAACTAGGCTCTATGTCCCAGTCAGAAGACATGGTATAGTAGTGATGTATTAACTAGGCTCTATGTCCCTGTCAGAAGACATGGTATAGTAGTGATGTATTAACTAGGCTCTATGTCCCTGTCAGAAGACATTGTATTGTAGTGATGTATTTACTAGGCTCTACGTCCCTGTCAGAAGACATGGTATAGTAGTAGTAATGTATTAACTAGGCTCTACGTCCCTGTCAGAAGACATGGTATAGTAATGATGTATTAACTAGGCTCTATGTCCCTGTCAGAAGACATGGTATAGTAGTGATTTATTAACTAGGCTCAATGTCCCTGTCAGAAGACAGGGTATAGTAGTGAGGTACTAACTAGGCTCTACGTCCCTGTCAGAAGACATGGTATAGTAGTGATGTAGTAACTTGGCTCTATGTCCCTGTCAGAAGACATGGTATAGTAGTAGTGATGTATTAACTAGGCTCTATGTCCCAGTCAGAAGACATGGTATAGTAGTGATGTATTAACTAGGCTCTACGTCCCTGTCAAAAGACAGTGTATAGTAGTGATGTATTAACTAGGCTCTACGTCCCTGTCAGAAGACATGGTATAGTAGTAGTGATGTATTAACTAGGCTCTACTTCCCTGTCAGATGACATGGTATAGTAGTGATGTATTAACTAGGCTTTACGTCCCTGTCAGAAGACATGGTGTAGTAGTGATGTATTAACTAGGCTCTATGTCCCTGTCAGAAGACATGGTATAGTAGTGATGTATTAACTAGGCTCTATGTCCCTGTCAGAAGACATGGTATAGTAATGATGTATTAACTAGGCACTAAGTCCCTGTCAGAAGACATGGTATAGTAGTAGTAATGTATTAACTAGGCTCTACGTCCCTGTCAGAAGACATGGTATAGTAGTGATGTATTAACTAGGCTCTAAGTCCCTGTCAGAAGACCTGGTATAGTAGTGATGTATTAACTAGGCTCTATTTCCCTGTCAGAAGACATGGTATAGTAGTAGTGATGTATTAACTAGGCTCTATGTCCCTGTCAGAAGACATGGTATAGTAGTAGTGATGTATTAACTAGGCTCTGTGTCCCTGTCAGAAGACATGGTATAGTAGTGATGTATTAACTAGGCTCTATGTCCCTGTCAGAAGACATGGTATAGTAGTGATGTATTAACTAGGCTCTACGTCCCTGTCAGAAGACATGGTATAGTAGTGGTGATGTATTAACTAGGCTCTACGTCCCTGTCAGATGACATGGTATAGTAGTGATGTATTAACTAGGCTCTACGTCCCTGTCAGAAGACCTGGTATAGTAGGGATGTATTAACTAGTCTCTATGTCCCTGTCAGAAGACATGGTATAGTAGTAGTGATGTATTAACTAGGCTCTGTGTCCCTGTCAGAAGACTTGGTATAGTAGTGATGTATTAACTAGGCTCTATGTCCCTGTCAGAAGACATGGTATAGTAGTGAGGTATTAACTAGTCTCTAAGTCCCTTTCAGAAGACATGGTATAGTAGTGATGTATTAACTAGGCTCTATGTCCCTGTCAGAAGACATGGTATAGTAGTAGTGATGTATTAACTAGGCTCTATGTCCCTGTCAGAAGACATGGTATAGTAGGAGTGATGTATTAACTAGGCTCTATGTCCCTATCAGAGGACATGGTATAGTAGTGATGTATTAACTAGGCTCTATGTCCCTGTCAGAAGACATGGTATAGTAGTGATGTATTAACTAGGCTTTACGTCCCTGTCAGAAGACATGGTGTAGTAGTGATGTATTAACTAGGCTCTATGTCCCTGTCAGAAGACATGTATAGTAGTTATGTATTAAATAGGCTCTATGTCCCTGTCAGAAGACATGGTATAGTAGTGATGTATTAACTAGGCTCTACGTCCCTGTCAGAAGACAGTGTATTGTAGTGATGTATTTACTAGGCTCTACGTCCCTGTCAGAAGACATGGTATAGTAGTAGTAATGTATTAACTAGGCTCTACGTCCCTGTCAGAAGACATGGTATAGTAGTGATGTATTAACTAGGCTCTATGTCCCTGTCAGAAGACATGGTATAGTAGTGATGTATTAACTAGGCTCTATGTCCCTGTCAGAAGACAGGGTATAGTAGTGATGTATTAACTAGGCTCTACGTCCCTGTCAGAAGACAGTGTATAGTAGTGATGTATTAACTAGGCTCTACGTCCCTGTCAGAAGACATGGTATAGCAGTAGTGATGTATTAACTAGGCTCTACGTTAGGCTCTACGTCCCTGTCAGAAGACATGGTATAGTAGTAGTGATGTATTAACTAGGCTCTACGTCCCTGTCAGAAGACATGGTATAGTAGAGATGTATTAACTAGCCTCTACGTCCCTGTAAGAAGACATGGTATACTAGTGATGTATTAACTAGGCTCTACGTCCCTGTCAGAAGACAGTGTATAGTACTGATGTATTAACTAGGCTCTATGTCCCTGTCAGAAGACAGTGTATAGTAGTGATGTATTAACTAGGCTCTATGTCCCTGTCAGAAGACATGGTATAGTAGTGAGGTATTAACTAGTCTCTAAGTCCCTGTCAGAAGACATGGTATAGTAGGAGTGATGTATTAACTAGGCTCTATGTCCCTGTCAGAGGACATGGTATAGTAGTGATGTATTAACTATGCTCTATGTCCCTGTAAGAAGACATGGTATATTAGTGATGTATTAACTAGGCTTTACGTCCCTGTCAGAAGACATGGTGTAGTAGTGATGTATTAACTAGGCTCTATGTCCCTGTCAGAAGACATGGTATAGTAGTGATGTATTAACTAGGCTCTATGTCCCTGTCAGAAGACATGGTATAGTAGTGATGTATTAACTAGGCTCTACGTCCCTGTCAGAAGACAGTGTATTGTAGTGATGTATTTACTAGGCTCTACGTCCCTGTCAGAAGACATGGTATAGTAGTAGTAATGTATTAACTAGGCTCTATGTCCCTGTCAGAAGACAATGTATAGTAGTGATGTATTAACTAGGCTCTATGTCCCTGTCAGAAGACATGGTATAGTAGTGATGTATTAACTAGGCTCTACGTCCCTGTCAGAAGACATGGTATAGTAGGAGTGATGTATTAACTAGGCTCTATGTCCCTGTCAGAGGTCATGGTATAGTAGTGATGTATTAACTAGGCTCTATGTCCCTGTCAGAAGACATGGTATAGTAGTGATGTATTAACTAGGCTTTACGTCCCTGTCAGAAGACATGGTGTAGTAGTGATGTATTAACTAGGCTCTATGTCCCTGTCAGAAGACATGTATAGTAGTTATGTATTAAATAGGCTCTATGTCCCTGTCAGAAGACATGATATAGTAGTGATGTATTAACTAGGCTCTACGTCCCTGTCAGAAGACAGTGTATAGTAGTGATGTATTAACTAGGCTCTATGTCCCTGTCAGAAGACATGGTATAGTAGTGATGTATTAACTAGGCTATATGTCCCTGTCAGAAGATATTGGTATAGTAGTGATGTATTAACTAGGCTCTACGTCCCTGTCAGAAGACAGTGTATAGTACTGATGTATTAACTAGGCTCTATGTCCCTGTCAGAAGACAGTGTATAGTAGTGATGTATTAACTAGGCTCTATGTCCCTGTCAGAAGACATGGTATAGTAGTGAGGTATTAACTAGTCTCTAAGTCCCTGTCAGAAGAGATGGTATAGTAGGAGTGATGTATTAACTAGGCTCTATGTCCCTGTCAGAGGACATGGTATAGTAGTGATGTATTAACTATGCTCTATGTCCCTGTAAGAAGACATGGTATATTAGTGATGTATTAACTAGGCTTTACGTCCCTGTCAGAAGACATGGTGTAGTAGTGATGTATTAACTAGGCTCTATGTCCCTGTCAGAAGACATGGTATAGTAGTGATGTATTAACTAGGCTCTATGTCCCTGTCAGAAGACATGGTATAGTAGTGATGTATTAACTAGGCTCTACGTCCCTGTCAGAAGACATGGTATAGTAGGAGTGATGTATTAACTAGGCTCTATGTCCCTGTCAGAGGACATGGTATAGTAGTGATGTATTAACTAGGCTCTATGTCCCTGTCAGAAGACATGGTATAGTAGTGATGTATTAACTAGGCTTTACGTCCCTGTCAGAAGACATGGTGTAGTAGTGATGTATTAACTAGGCTCTATGTCCCTGTCAGAAGACATGTATAGTAGTTATGTATTAAATAGGCTCTATGTCCCTGTCAGAAGACATGGCATAGTAGTGATGTATTAACTAGGCTCTACGTCCCTGTCAGAAGACAGTGTATTGTAGTGATGTATTTACTAGGCTCTACGTCCCTGTCAGAAGACATGGTATAGCAGTAGTAATGTATTAACTAGGCTCTACGTCCCTGTCAGAAGACATGGTATAGTAGTGATGTATTAACTAGGCTCTATGTCCCTGTCAGAAGACATGGTATAGTAGTGATGTATTAACTAGGCTCTCTGTCCCTGTCAGAAGACAGGGTATAGTAGTGATGTATTAACTAGGCTCTACGTCCCTGTCAGAAGACAGTGTATAGTAGTGATGTATTAACTAGGCTCTACTTCCCTGTCAGAAGACATGGTATAGCAGTAGTGATGTATTAACTAGGCTCTACGTTAGGCTCTACGTCCCTGTCAGAAGACATGGTATAGTAGTAGTGATGTATTAACTAGGCTCTACGTCCCTGTCAGAAGACATGGTATAGTAGAGATGTATTAACTAGCCTCTACGTCCCTGTAAGAAGACATGGTATACTAGTGATGTATTAACTAGGCTCTACGTCCCTGTCAGAAGACAGTGTATAGTAGTGATGTATTAACTAGGCTCTATGTCCCTGTCAGAAGACATGGTATAGTAGTGATGTATTAACTAGGCTATATGTCCCTGTCAGAAGATATTGGTATAGTAGTGATGTATTAACTAGGCTCTACGTCCCTGTCAGAAGACAGTGTATAGTACTGATGTATTAACTAGGCTCTATGTCCCTGTCAGAAGACAGTGTATAGTAGTGATGTATTAACTAGGCTCTATGTCCCTGTCAGAAGACATGGTATAGTAGTGAGGTATTAACTAGTCTCTAAGTCCCTGTCAAAAGACATGGTATAGTAGGAGTGATGTATTAACTAGGCTCTATGTCCCTGTCAGAGGACATGGTATAGTAGTGATGTATTAACTATGCTCTATGTCCCTGTAAGAAGACATGGTATATTAGTGATGTATTAACTAGGCTTTACGTCCCTGTCAGAAGACATGGTGTAGTAGTGATGTATTAACTAGGCTCTATGTCCCTGTCAGAAGACATGGTATAGTAGTGATGTATTAACTAGGCTCTATGTCCCTGTCAGAAGACATGGTATAGTAGTGATGTATTAACTAGGCTCTACGTCCCTGTCAGAAGACAGTGTATTGTAGTGATGTATTTACTAGGCTCTACGTCCCTGTCAGAAGACATGGTATAGTAGTAGTAATGTATTAACTAGGCTCTATGTCCCTGTCAGAAGACAATGTATAGTAGTGATGTATTAACTAGGCTCTATGTCCCTGTCAGAAGACAGGGTATAGTAGTGAGGTACTAACTAGGCTCTACATCCCTGTCAGAAGACAGTGTATAGTAGTGATGTATTAACTAGGCTCTACGTCCCTGTCAGAAGACATGGTATAGCAGTAGTGATGTATTAACAAGGCTCTACGTTAGGCTCTACGTCCCTGTCAGAAGACATGGTATAGTAGTAGTGATGTATTAACTAGGCTCTACGTCCCTGTCAGAAGACATGGTATAGTAGAGATTTATTAACTAGCCTCTATGTCCCTGTAAGAAGACATGGTATACTAGTGATGTATTAACTAGGCTCTACGTCCCTGTCAGAAGACAGTGTATAGTAGTGATGTATTAACTAGGCTCTATGTCCCTGTCAGAAGACAAGGTATAGTAGTGATGTATTAACTAGGCTATATGTCCCTGTCAGAAGATATTGGTATAGTAGTGATGTATTAACTAGGCTCTATGTCCCTGTCAGAAGACATGGTATAGTAGTAGTGATGTATTAACTAGGCTCTATGTCCCTGTCAGAAGACATGGTATAGTAGGAGTGATGTATTAACTAGGCTCTATGTCCCTGTCAGAGGACATGGTATAGTAGTGATGTATTAACTAGGCTCTATGTCCCTGTCAGAAGACATGGTATAGTAGTGATGTATTAACTAGGCTCTACGTCCCTGTCAGAAGACATGGTATAGTAGGAGTGATGTATTAACTAGGCTCTATGTCCCTGTCAGAGGACATGGTATAGTAGTGATGTATTAACTAGGCTCTATGTCCCTGTCAGAAGACATGGTATAGTAGTGATGTATTAACTAGGCTTTACGTCCCTGTCAGAAGACATGGTGTAGTAGTGATGTATTAACTAGGCTCTATGTCCCTGTCAGAAGACATGTATAGTAGTTATGTATTAAATAGGCTCTATGTCCCTGTCAGAAGACATGGCATAGTAGTGATGTATTAACTAGGCTCTACGTCCCTGTCAGAAGACAGTGTATTGTAGTGATGTATTTACTAGGCTCTACGTCCCTGTCAGAAGACATGGTATAGCAGTAGTAATGTATTAACTAGGCTCTACGTCCCTGTCAGAAGACATGGTATAGTAGTGATGTATTAACTAGGCTCTATGTCCCTGTCAGAAGACATGGTATAGTAGTGATGTATTAACTAGGCTCTCTGTCCCTGTCAGAAGACAGGGTATAGTAGTGATGTATTAACTAGGCTCTACGTCCCTGTCAGAAGACAGTGTATAGTAGTGATGTATTAACTAGGCTCTACTTCCCTGTCAGAAGACATGGTATAGCAGTAGTGATGTATTAACTAGGCTCTACGTTAGGCTCTACGTCCCTGTCAGAAGACATGGTATAGTAGTAGTGATGTATTAACTAGGCTCTACGTCCCTGTCAGAAGACATGGTATAGTAGAGATGTATTAACTAGCCTCTACGTCCCTGTAAGAAGACATGGTATACTAGTGATGTATTAACTAGGCTCTACGTCCCTGTCAGAAGACAGTGTATAGTAGTGATGTATTAACTAGGCTCTATGTCCCTGTCAGAAGACATGGTATAGTAGTGATGTATTAACTAGGCTATATGTCCCTGTCAGAAGATATTGGTATAGTAGTGATGTATTAACTAGGCTCTACGTCCCTGTCAGAAGACAGTGTATAGTACTGATGTATTAACTAGGCTCTATGTCCCTGTCAGAAGACAGTGTATAGTAGTGATGTATTAACTAGGCTCTATGTCCCTGTCAGAAGACATGGTATAGTAGTGAGGTATTAACTAGTCTCTAAGTCCCTGTCAAAAGACATGGTATAGTAGGAGTGATGTATTAACTAGGCTCTATGTCCCTGTCAGAGGACATGGTATAGTAGTGATGTATTAACTATGCTCTATGTCCCTGTAAGAAGACATGGTATATTAGTGATGTATTAACTAGGCTTTACGTCCCTGTCAGAAGACATGGTGTAGTAGTGATGTATTAACTAGGCTCTATGTCCCTGTCAGAAGACATGGTATAGTAGTGATGTATTAACTAGGCTCTATGTCCCTGTCAGAAGACATGGTATAGTAGTGATGTATTAACTAGGCTCTACGTCCCTGTCAGAAGACAGTGTATTGTAGTGATGTATTTACTAGGCTCTACGTCCCTGTCAGAAGACATGGTATAGTAGTAGTAATGTATTAACTAGGCTCTATGTCCCTGTCAGAAGACAATGTATAGTAGTGATGTATTAACTAGGCTCTATGTCCCTGTCAGAAGACAGGGTATAGTAGTGAGGTACTAACTAGGCTCTACATCCCTGTCAGAAGACAGTGTATAGTAGTGATGTATTAACTAGGCTCTACGTCCCTGTCAGAAGACATGGTATAGCAGTAGTGATGTATTAACAAGGCTCTACGTTAGGCTCTACGTCCCTGTCAGAAGACATGGTATAGTAGTAGTGATGTATTAACTAGGCTCTACGTCCCTGTCAGAAGACATGGTATAGTAGAGATTTATTAACTAGCCTCTATGTCCCTGTAAGAAGACATGGTATACTAGTGATGTATTAACTAGGCTCTACGTCCCTGTCAGAAGACAGTGTATAGTAGTGATGTATTAACTAGGCTCTATGTCCCTGTCAGAAGACAAGGTATAGTAGTGATGTATTAACTAGGCTATATGTCCCTGTCAGAAGATATTGGTATAGTAGTGATGTATTAACTAGGCTCTATGTCCCTGTCAGAAGACATGGTATAGTAGTAGTGATGTATTAACTAGGCTCTATGTCCCTGTCAGAAGACATGGTATAGTAGGAGTGATGTATTAACTAGGCTCTATGTCCCTGTCAGAGGACATGGTATAGTAGTGATGTATTAACTAGGCTCTATGTCCCTGTCAGAAGACATGGTATAGTAGTGATGTATTAACTAGGCTTTACGTCCCTGTCAGAAGACATGGTGTATTAGTGATGTATTAACTAGGCTCTATGTCCCTGTCAGAAGACATGGTATAGTAGTGATGTATTAACTAGGCTCTACGTCCCTGTCAGAAGACATGGTATAGTAGAGATTTATTAACTAGCCTCTATGTCCCTGTAAGAAGACATGGTATACTAGTGATGTATTAACTAGGCTCTACGTCCCTGTCAGAAGACAGTGTATAGTAGTGATGTATTAACTAGGCTCTATGTCCCTGTCAGAAGACAAGGTATAGTAGTGATGTATTAACTAGGCTATATGTCCCTGTCAGAAGATATTGGTATAGTAGTGATGTATTAACTAGGCTCTATGTCCCTGTCAGAAGACATGGTATAGTAGTAGTGATGTATTAACTAGGCTCTATGTCCCTGTCAGAAGACATGGTATAGTAGGAGTGATGTATTAACTAGGCTCTATGTCCCTGTCAGAGGACATGGTATAGTAGTGATGTATTAACTAGGCTCTATGTCCCTGTCAGAAGACATGGTATAGTAGTGATGTATTAACTAGGCTTTACGTCCCTGTCAGAAGACATGGTGTATTAGTGATGTATTAACTAGGCTCTATGTCCCTGTCAGAAGACATGGTATAGTAGTGATGTATTAACTAGGCTCTATGTCCCTGTCAGAAGACAGGGTATAGTAGTGAGGTACTAACTAGGCTCTACATCCCTGTCAGAAGACAGTGTATAGTAGTGATGTATTAACTAGGCTCTACGTCCCTGTCAGAAGACATGGTATAGCAGTAGTGATGTATTAACAAGGCTCTACGTTAGGCTCTACGTCCCTGTCAGAAGACATGGTATAGTAGTAGTGATGTATTAACTAGGCTCTACGTCCCTGTCAGAAGACATGGTATAGTAGAGATGTATTAACTAGCCTCTACGTCCCTGTAAGAAGACATGGTATACTAGTGATGTATTAACTAGGCTCTACGTCCCCTGTCAGAAGACAGTGTATAGTAGTGATGTATTAACTAGGCTATATGTCCATGTCAGAAGATATTAGTATAGTAGTGATGTATTAACTAGGCTCTACGTCCCTGTCAGAAGACAGTGTATAGTACTGATGTATTAACTAGGCTCTATGTCCCTGTCAGAAAACAGTTTATAGTAGTGATGTATTAACTAGGCTCTATGTCCCTGTCAGAAGACATGGTATAGTAGTGATGTATTAACTAGGCTCTACGTCCCTGTCAAAAGACAGTGTATTGTAGTGATGTATTTACTAGGCTCTACGTCCCTGTCAGAAGACATGGTATAGTAGTAGTGATGTATTAACTAGGCTCTACGTCCCTGTCAGAAGACATGGTATAGTAGTGATGTATTAACTAGGCTCTACATCCCTGTCAGATGACATGGTATAGTGGTGATGTATTAACTAGGCTCTACGTCCCTGTCAAAGGACAGTGTATAGTAGTGATGTATTAACTAGGTTCGACGTCCCTGTCAGAAGACATGGTATAGTAGTAGTGATGTATTAACTAGGCTCTACTTCCCTGTCAGATGACATGGTATAGTAGTGATGTATTAACTAGGCTCTACGTCCCTGTCTAAAGACAGTGTATAGTAGTGATGTATTAACTAGGATCTAAATCCCTGTCAGAAGACCTGGTATAGTAGTGATGTATTAACTAGTATCTATATCCCTGTCAGAAGACATGGTATAGTAGTAGTGATGTATTAACTAGGCTCTATGTCCCTGTCAGAAGACATGGTATAGTAGTAGTGTTGTATTAACTAGGCTCTACGTCCCTGTCAGAAGACTTGGTATAGTAGTGATGTATTAACTAGGCTTTATGTCCCTATCAGAAGACATGGTATAGTAGTAGTGATGTATTAACTAGGCTCTATGTCCCAGTCAGAAGACATGGTATAGTAGTGATGTATTAACTAGCCTCTACGTCCCTGTCTAAAGACAGTGTATAGTAGTGATGTATTAACCAGGATCTAAATCCCTGTCAGAAGACATGGTATAGTAGTGATGTATTAACTAGGCACTATATCCCTGTCAGAAGACATGGTATAGTAGTAGTGATGTATTAACTAGGCTCTATGTCCCTGTCAGAAGACATGGTATAGTAGTAGTGATGTATTAACTAGGCTCTACGTCCCTGTCAGAAGACTTGGTATAGTAGTGATGTATTAACTAGGCTCTATGTCCCTATCAGAAGACATGGTATAGTAGTAGTGATGTATTAACTAGGCTCTATGTCCCAGTCAGAAGACATGGTATAGTATTGATGTATTAACTAGCCTCTACGTCCCTGTCTAAAGACAGTGTATAGTAGTGATGTATTAACTAGGATCTAAATCCCTGTCAGAAGACATGGTATAGTAGTGATGTATTAACTAGGCACTATGTCCCTGTCAGAAGACATTGTATAGTAGTAGTGATGTATTAACTAGGCTCTACGTCCCTGTCAGAAGACATGGTATAGTAGTGATGTATTAACTAGGCTCTACGTCCCTGTCAGAAGACAGTGTATAGTACTGATTTATTAACTAGGCTCTACGTCCCTGTCAGAAGACAGTGTATAGTAGTGATGTATTAACTAGGCTCTATGTCCCTGTAAGAAGACATGGTATAGTAGTGATGTATTAACTAGGCTCTACGTCCCTGTCAAAAGACAGTGTATTGTAGTGATGTATTTACTAGGCTCTACGTCCCTGTCAGAAGACATGGTATAGTAGTAGTGATGTAATAACTAGGCTCTACGTCCCTGTCAGAAGACATGGTATAGTAGTGATGTATTAACTAGGCTCTACATCCCTGTCAGATGACATGGTATAGTGGTGATGTATTAACTAGGCATTACGTCCCTGTCAGAAGACCTGGTATAGTAGTGATGTATTAACTAGGCTCTATGTCCCTGTCAGAAGACATGGTATAGTAGTAGTGATGTATTAACTAGGCTCTACGTCCCTGTCAGAAGACAGGGTATAGTAGTGATGTAATAACTAGGCTCTACGTCCCTGTCAGAAGACATGGTATAGTAGTGATGTATTAACTAGGCTCTACGTCCATGTCAGAAGACATGGTATAGTAGTATTGATGTATTAACTAGGCTCTATGTCCCAGTCAAAAGACATGGTATAGTAGTGATGTATTAACTAGGCTCTACGTCCCTGTCAAAAGACAGTGTATAGTAGTGATGTATTAACTAGGCTCTAAATCCCTGTCAGAAGACATGGTATAGTAGTGATGTATTAACTAGGCACTATGTCCCTGTCAGAAGACATGGTATAGTAGTAGTGATGTATTAACTAGGCTCTGTGTCCCTGTCAGAAGACTTGGTATAGTAGTGATGTATTAACTAGGCTCTACGTCCCTGTCAAAGGACAGTGTATAGTAGTGATGTATTAACTAGGCTCGACGTCCCTGTCAGAAGACATGGTATAGTAGTAGTGATGTATTAACTAGGCTCTACTTCCCTGTCAGATGACATTGTATAGTAGTGATGTATTAACTAGGCTCTACGTCCCTGTCAAAAGACAGTGTATAGTAGTGATGTATTAACTAGTATCTATATCCCTGTCAGAAGACATGGTATAGTAGTAGTGATGTATTAACTAGGCTCTATGTCCCTGTCAGAAGACATGGTATAGTAGTAGTGATGTATTAACTAGGCTCTACGTCCCTGTCAGAAGACTTGGTATAGTAGTGATGTATTAACTAGGCTTTATGTCCCTATCAGAAGACATGGTATAGTAGTAGTGATGTATTAACTAGGCTCTATGTCCCAGTCAGAACACATGGTATAGTAGTGATGTATTAACTAGCCTCTACGTCCCTGTCTAAAGACAGTGTATAGTAGTGATGTATTAACTAGGATCTAAATCCCTGTCAGAAGACATGGTATAGTAGTGATGTATTAACTAGGCACTATATCCGTGTCAGAATACATGGTAGGAGTAGTAGTTATGTATTAACTAGGCACTATGTCCCTGTCAGAAGACATGGTATAGTAGTAGTGATGTATTAACTAGGCTCTACGTCCCTGTCAGAAGACTTGGTATAGTAGTGATGTATTAACTAGGCTCTATGTCCCTATCAGAAGACATGGTATAGTAGTAGTGATGTATTAACTAGGCTCTATGTCCCAGTCAGAAGACATGGTATAGTAGTGATGTATTAACTAGCCTCTACGTCCCTGTCTAAAGACAGTGTATAGTAGTGATGTATTAACTAGGATCTAAATCCCTGTCAGAAGACATGGTATAGTAGTGATGTATTAACTAGGCACTATGTCCCTGTCAGAAGACATAGTATAGTAGTAGTCATGTATTAACTAGGCTCTACGTCCCTGTCAGAAGACATGGTATAGTAGTGATGTATTAACTAGGCTCTACATCCTTGTCAGATGACATGGTATAGTGGTGATGTATTAACAATGGCATTACGTCCCTGTCAGAAGACCTGGTATAGTAGTGATGTATTAACTAGGCTCTATGTCCCAGTCAGAAGACAGGGTATAGTAGTGATGTATTAACTAGGATCTAAATCCCTGTCAGAAGACATGGTATAGTAGTGATGTATTAACTAGGCACTATGTCCCTGTCAGAAGACATAGTATAGTAGTAGTGATGTATTAACTAGGCTCTACGTCCCTGTCAGAAGACATGGTATAGTAGTGATGTATTAACTAGGCTCTACATCCTTGTCAGATGACATGGTATAGTGGTGATGTATTAACAATGGCATTACGTCCCTGTCAGAAGACCTGGTATAGTAGTGATGTATTAACTAGGCTCTATGTCCCTGTCAGAAGACATGGTATAGTAGTAGTGATGTATTAACTAGGCTCTATGTCCCAGTCAGAAGACAGGGTATAGTAGTGATGTATTAACTAGGCTCTACGTCCCTGTCAGAAGACATGGTATAGTAGTGATGTATTAACTAGGCTCTACGTCCCTGTCAGAAGACATGGTATAGTTGTAGTGATGTATTAACTAGGCTCTGTGTCCCTGTCAGAAGACTTGGTATAGTAGTGATGTATTAACTAGGCTCTACGTCCCTGTCAGAAGACAGTGTATAGTAGTGATGTATTAACTAGGCTCTACGTCCCTGTCAGAAGACATGGTATAGTAGTAGTGATGTATTAACTAGGCTCTATGTCCCTGTCAGATGACATGGTATAGTAGTAGTGATGTATTAACTAGGCTCTGTGTCCCTGTCAGAAGACTTGGTATAGTAGTGATGTATTAACTAGGCTCTACGTCCCTGTCAGAAGACAGTGTATAGTACTGATGTATTAACTAGGCTCTACGTCCCTGTCAGAAGACAGTTTATAGTAGTGACGTATTAACTAGGCTCTATGTCCCTGTCAGAAGACATGGTATAGTGGTGATGTATTAACTAGGCTCTACGTCCCTGTCAGAAGACATGGTATAGTAGTAGTGATGTATTAACTAGGCTCTACGTCCCTGTCAGAAGACATGGTATAGTAGTGATGTATTAACTAGGCTCTACATCCCTGTCAGATTACATGGTATAGTGGTGATGTATTAACTAGGCTCTACGTCCCTGTCAGAAGACCTGGTATAGTAGTGATGTATTAACTAGAATCTATGTCCCTGTCAGAAGACATGGTATAGTAGTAGTGATGTATTAACTAGGCTCTATGTCCCAGTCAGAAGACAGGGTATAGTAGTGATGTATTAACTAGGCTCTACGTCCCTGTCAGAAGACATGGTATAGTAGTGATGTATTAACTAGGGTCTACGTCCCTGTCAGAAGACATGGTATAGTAGTAGTGATGTATTAACTAGGCTCTACGTCCCTGTCAGAAGACCTGTTATAGTAGTGATGTATTAACTAGGCACTATGTCCCTGTCAGAAGACATGGTATAGTAGTAGTGATGTAATAACTAGGCTCTGTGTCCCTGTCAGAAGACTTGGTATAGTAGTGATGAATTAACTAGGCTCTATGTCCCTGTCAGAAGACATGGTATAGTAGTGATGTATTAACTAGGCTCTACGTCCCTGTCAGAAGACATGGTATAGTAGTAGTGATGTATTAACTAGGCTCTACGTCCCTGTCAGATGACATGGTATAGTAGTAGTGATGTATTAACTAGGCTCTGTGTCCCTGTCAGAAGACTTGGTATAGTAGTGATGTATTAACTAGGCTCTATGTCCCTGTCAGAAGACATGGTATAGTAGTGAGGTATTAACTGGGTTCTAAGTCCCTGTCAGAAGACATGGTATAGTAGTGATGTATTAACTAGGCTCTATGTCCCTGTCAGAATACATGGTATAGTAGTGATGTATTAACTAGGCTCTACATCCCTGTCAGATGACATGGTATAGTGGTTCTGTATTAACTAGGCATTACGTCCCTGTTAGAAGACCTGGTATAGTAGTGATGTATTAACTAGGCTCTATGTCCCTGTCAGAAGACATGGTATAGTAGTAGTGATGTATTAACTAGGCTCTATGTCCCAGTCAGAAGACAGGGTATAGTAGTGATGTATTAACTAGGCTCTACGTCCCTGTCAGAAGACATGGTATAGTAGTGATGTATTAACTAGGCTTTACGTCCCTATCAGAAGACATGGTATAGTAGTATTGATGTATTAACTAGGCTCTACGTCCCTGTCAGAAGACCTGGTATAGTAGTGATGTATTAACTAGGCACTATGTCCCTGTCAGAAGACATGGTATAGTTGTAGTGATGTATTAATTAGGCTCTGTGTCCCTGTCAGAAGACTTGGTATAGTAGTGATGTATTAACTAGGCTCTACGTCCCTGTCAGAAGACAGTGTATAGTACTGATGTATTAACTAGGCTCTACGTCCCTGTCAGAAGACAGTGTATAGTACTGATGTATTAACTAGGCTCTACGTCCCTGTCAGAAGACAGTTTATAGTAGTGACGTATTAACTAGGCTCTATGTCCCTGTCAGAAGACATGGTATAGTGGTGATGTATTAACTAGGCTCTACATCCCTGTCAAAAGACAGTGTATTGTAGTGATGTATTTACTAGGCTCTACGTCCCTGTCAGAAGACATTGTATAGTAGTAGTGATGTATTAACTAGGCTCTACGTCCCTGTCAGAAGACATGGTATAGTAGTGATGTATTAACTAGGCTCTACATCCCTGTCAGATTACATGGTATAGTGGTGATGTATTAACTAGGCTCTACGTCCCTGTCAGAAGACCTGGTATAGTAGTGATGTATTAACTAGGCTCTACGTCCCTGTCAGAAGACATGGTATAGTAGTGATGTATTAACTAGGCTCTACGTCCCTGTCAGAAGACATGGTATAGTAGTAGTGATGTATTAACTAGGCTCTACGTCCCTGTCAGAAGACCTGTTATAGTAGTGATGTATTAACTAGGCACTATGTCCCTGTCAGAAGACATGGTATAGTAGTAGTGATGTATTAACTAGGCTCTGTGTCCCTGTCAGAAGACTTGGTATAGTAGTGATTAATTAACTAGGCTCTATGTCCCTGTCAGAAGACATGGTATAGTAGTGATGTATTAACTAGGCTCTACGTCCCTGTCAGAAGACATGGTATAGTAGTAGTGATGTATTAACTAGGCTCTACGTCCCTGTCAGATGACTTGGTATAGTAGTAGTGATGTATTAACTAGGCTCTGTGTCCCTGTCAGAAGACTTGGTATAGTAGTGATGTATTAACTAGGCTCTATGTCCCTGTCAGAAGACATGGTATAGTAGTGAGGTATTAACTGGTTTCTAAGTCCCTGTCAGAAGACATGGTATAGTAGTGATGTATTAACTAGGCTCTATGTCCCTGTCAGAAGACATGGTATAGTAGTAGTGATGTATTAACTAGGCTCTACGTCCCTGTCAGAAGACATGGTATAGTAGTAGTGATGTATTAACTAGGCTCTATGTCCCTGTCAGAATACATGGTTTAGCAGTGATGTATTAACTAGGCTCTACGTCCCTGTCAGAAGACATGGTATAGTAGTGATGTATTAACTAGGCTCTACGTCCATGTCAGAAGACATGATATAGTATTAGTGATGTATTAACTAGGCTCTACGTCCCTGTCAGAAGACATGGTATAGAATAGATGTATTAACTAGGCTCTATGTCCCTGTCAGAAGACATGGTATAGTAGTAGTGATGTATTAACTAGTTTCTGTGTCCCTGTCAGAAGACATGGTATAGTAGTGATGTATTAACTAGGCTCTATGTCCCTGTCAGAAGACATGGTATAGTAGTGATGTATTAACTAGGCTCTACGTCCCTGTCAGAAGACATGGTATAGTAGTAGTGATGTATTAACTAGGCTCTATGTCCCTGTAAGAAGACATGGTATAGTAGTAGGGATGTATTAACTAGGCTCTGTGTCCCTGTCAGAAGACTTGGTATAGTAGTGATGTATTGACTAGGCTCTATGTCCCTGTCAGAAGACTTGGTATAGTAGTGATGTATTGACTAGGCTCTATGTCCCTGTCAGAAGACATGGTATAGTAGTGAGGTATTAACTAGTCTCTAAGTCCCTTTCAGAAGACATGGTATAGTAGTGATGTATTAACTAGGCTCTATGTCCCTGTCAGAAGACATGGTATAGTAGTAGTGATGTATTAACTAGGCTCTATGTCCCTGTCAGAAGACATGGTATAGTAGTAGTATTGTATTAACTAGGCTCTATGTCCCTGTCAGAGGTCATGGTATAGTAGTGATATATTAACTAGGCTCTATGTCCCTGTCAGAAGACATGGTATAGTAGTGATGTATTAACTAGGCTCTACGTCCCTGTCAGAAGACAATGTTTTGTAGTGATGTATTTACTAGGCTCTACGTCCCTGTCAGAAGACATGGTATAGTAGTGATTTATTAACT
Organism: Coregonus lavaretus; assembly: GCF_964263955.1. Lineage (NCBI taxonomy): Eukaryota > Metazoa > Chordata > Actinopteri > Salmoniformes > Salmonidae > Coregonus > Coregonus lavaretus. The sequence continues at coordinate 685,083 of NW_028158555.1, read as the reverse complement.
AGGCTCTATGTCCCTGTCAGAAGACATGGTATAGTAGTGATGTATTAACTAGGCTCTATGTCCCTGTCAGAAGACAGGGTATAGTAGTGATGTATTAACTAGGCTCTATGTCCCTGTCAGAAGACAGTGTATAGTAGTGATGTATTAACTAGGCTCTAAGTCCCTGTCAGAAGACATGGTATAGCAGTAGTGATGTATTAACTAGACTCTACATCCCTGTCAGAAGACATGGTATAGTAGTGATGTATTAACTAGGCTCTATGTCCCTGTCAGAAGACATGGTATAGTAGTGATGTATTAACTAGGCTCTACGTCCCTGTCAGAAGACAGTGTTTTGTAGTGATGTATTTACTAGGCTCTACGTCCCTGTCAGAAGACATGGTATAGTAGTAGTGATGTATTAACTAGGCTCTATGTCCCAGTCAGAAGACAGGGTATAGTAGTGATGTATTAACTAGGCTCTACGTCCCTGTCAGAAGACATGGTATAGTAGTGATGTATTAACTAGGGTCTACGTCCCTGTCAGAAGACATGGTATAGTAGTAGTGATGTATTAACTAGGCTCTACGTCCCTGTCAGAAGACCTGTTATAGTAGTGATGTATTAACTAGGCACTATGTCCCTGTCAGAAGACATGGTATAGTAGTAGTGATGTAATAACTAGGCTCTGTGTCCCTGTCAGAAGACTTGGTATAGTAGTGATGAATTAACTAGGCTCTATGTCCCTGTCAGAAGACATGGTATAGTAGTGATGTATTAACTAGGCTCTACGTCCCTGTCAGAAGACATGGTATATTAGTAGTGATGTATTAACTAGGCTCTACGTCCCTGTCAGATGACATGGTATAGTAGTAGTGATGTATTAACTAGGCTCTGTGTCCCTGTCAGAAGACTTGGTATAGTAGTGATGTATTAACTAGGCTCTATGTCCCTGTCAGAAGACATGGTATAGTAGTGAGGTATTAACTGGGTTCTAAGTCCCTGTCAGAAGACATGGTATAGTAGTGATGTATTAACTAGGCTCTATGTCCCTGTCAGAATACATGGTATAGTAGTGATGTATTAACTAGGCTCTACATCCCTGTCAGATGACATGGTATAGTGGTTCTGTATTAACTAGGCATTACGTCCCTGTTAGAAGACCTGGTATAGTAGTGATGTATTAACTAGGCTCTATGTCCCTGTCAGAAGACATGGTATAGTAGTAGTGATGTATTAACTAGGCTCTATGTCCCAGTCAGAAGACAGGGTATAGTAGTGATGTATTAACTAGGCTCTACGTCCCTGTCAGAAGACATGGTATAGTAGTGATGTATTAACTAGGCTCTACGTCCCTGTCAGAAGACATGGTATAGTAGTATTGATGTATTAACTAGGCTCTACGTCCCTGTCAGAAGACCTGGTATAGTAGTGATGTATTAACTAGGCACTATGTCCCTGTCAGAAGACATGGTATAGTTGTATTGATGTATTAATTAGGCTCTGTGTCCCTGTCAGAAGACTTGGTATAGTAGTGATGTATTAACTAGGCTCTACGTCCCTGTCAGAAGACAGTGTATAGTACTGATGTATTAACTAGGCTCTACGTCCCTGTCAGAAGACAGTGTATAGTACTGATGTATTAACTAGGCTCTACGTCCCTGTCAGAAGACAGTTTATAGTAGTGATGTATTTACTAGGCTCTACGTCCCTGTCAGAAGACATTGTATAGTAGTAGTGATGTATTAACTAGGCTCTACGTCCCTGTCAGAAGACATGGTATAGTAGTGATGTATTAACTAGGCTCTACGTCCCTGTCAGAAGACATGGTATAGTAGTAGTGATGTATTAACTAGGCTCTACGTCCCTGTCAGAAGACCTGTTATAGTAGTGATGTATTAACTAGGCACTATGTCCCTGTCAGAAGACATGGTATAGTAGTAGTGATGCATTAACTAGGCTCTGTGTCCCTGTCAGAAGACTTGGTATAGTAGTGATTAATTAACTAGGCTCTATGTCCCTGTCAGAAGACATGGTATAGTAGTGATGTATTAACTAGGCTCTACGTCCCTGTCAGAAGACATGGTATAGTAGTAGTGATGTATTAACTAGGCTCTACGTCCCTGTCAGATGACTTGGTATAGTAGTAGTGATGTATTAACTAGGCTCTGTGTCCCTGTCAGAAGACTTGGTATAGTAGTGATGTATTAACTAGGCTCTATGTCCCTGTCAGAAGACATGGTATAGTAGTGAGGTATTAACTGGTTTCTAAGTCCCTGTCAGAAGACATGGTATAGTAGTGATGTATTAACTAGGCTCTATGTCCCTGTCAGAAGACATGGTATAGTAGTAGTGATGTATTAACTAGGCTCTACGTCCCTGTCAGAAGACATGGTATAGTAGTAGTGATGTATTAACTAGGCTCTATGTCCCTGTCAGAATACATGGTTTAGCAGTGATGTATTAACTAGGCTCTACGTCCCTGTCAGAAGACATGGTATAGTAGTGATGTATTAACTAGGCTCTACGTCCATGTCAGAAGACATGATATAGTATTAGTGATGTATTAACTAGGCTCTACGTCCCTGTCAGAAGACATGGTATAGAATAGATGTATTAACTAGGCTCTATGTCCCTGTCAGAAGACATGGTATATTAGTAGTGATGTATTAACTAGTTTCTGTGTCCCTGTCAGAAGACATGGTATAGTAGTGATGTATTAACTAGGCTCTATGTCCCTTTCAGAAGACATGGTATAGTAGTGATGTATTAACTAGGCTCTACGTCCCTGTCAGAAGACATGGTATAGTAGTAGTGATGTATTAACTAGGCTCTATGTCCCTGTAAGAAGACATGGTATAGTAGTAGGGATGTATTAACTAGGCTCTGTGTCCCTGTCAGAAGACTTGGTATAGTAGTGATGTATTGACTAGGCTCTATGTCCCTGTCAGAAGACTTGGTATAGTAGTGATGTATTGACTAGGCTCTATGTCCCTGTCAGAAGACATGGTATAGTAGTGAGGTATTAACTAGTCTCTAAGTCCCTTTCAGAAGACATGGTATAGTAGTGATGTATTAACTAGGCTCTATGTCCCTGTCAGAAGACATGGTATAGTAGTAGTGATGTATTAACTAGGCTCTATGTCCCTGTCAGAAGACATGGTATAGTAGTAGTATTGTATTAACTAGGCTCTATGTCCCTGTCAGAGGTCATGGTATAGTAGTGATATATTAACTAGGCTCTATGTCCCTGTCAGAAGACATGGTATAGTAGTGATGTATTAACTAGGCTCTACGTCCCTGTCAGAAGACAATGTTTTGTAGTGATGTATTTACTAGGCTCTACGTCCCTGTCAGAAGACATGGTATAGTAGTGATTTATTAACTAGGCTCTATGTCCCTGTCAGAAGACATGGTATAGTAGTGATGTATTAACTAGGCTCTATGTCCCTGTCAGAAGACAGGGTATAGTAGTGATGTATTAACTAGGCTCTATGTCCCTGTCAGAAGACAGTGTATAGTAGTGATGTATTAACTAGGCTCTAAGTCCCTGTCAGAAGACATGGTATAGCAGTAGTGATGTATTAACTAGACTCTACATCCCTGTCAGAAGACATGGTATAGTAGTGATGTATTAACTAGGCTCTATGTCCCTGTCAGAAGACATGGTATAGTAGTGATGTATTAACTAGGCTCTACGTCCCTGTCAGAAGACAGTGTTTTGTAGTGATGTATTTACTAGGCTCTACGTCCCTGTCAGAAGACATGGTATAGTAGTAGTGATGTATTAACTAGGCTCTATGTCCCAGTCAGAAGACAGGGTATAGTAGTGATGTATTAACTAGGCTCTACGTCCCTGTCAGAAGACATGGTATAGTAGTGATGTATTAACTAGGGTCTACGTCCCTGTCAGAAGACATGGTATAGTAGTAGTGATGTATTAACTAGGCTCTACGTCCCTGTCAGAAGACCTGTTATAGTAGTGATGTATTAACTAGGCACTATGTCCCTGTCAGAAGACATGGTATAGTAGTAGTGATGTAATAACTAGGCTCTGTGTCCCTGTCAGAAGACTTGGTATAGTAGTGATGAATTAACTAGGCTCTATGTCCCTGTCAGAAGACATGGTATAGTAGTGATGTATTAACTAGGCTCTACGTCCCTGTCAGAAGACTTGGTATAGTAGTGATGTATTGACTAGGCTCTATGTCCCTGTCAGAAGACATGGTATAGTAGTGAGGTATTAACTAGTCTCTAAGTCCCTTTCAGAAGACATGGTATAGTAGTGATGTATTAACTAGGCTCTATGTCCCTGTCAGAAGACATGGTATAGTAGTAGTGATGTATTAACTAGGCTCTATGTCCCTGTCAGAAGACATGGTATAGTAGTAGTATTGTATTAACTAGGCTCTATGTCCCTGTCAGAGGTCATGGTATAGTAGTGATATATTAACTAGGCTCTATGTCCCTGTCAGAAGACATGGTATAGTAGTGATGTATTAACTAGGCTCTACGTCCCTGTCAGAAGACAATGTTTTGTAGTGATGTATTTACTAGGCTCTACGTCCCTGTCAGAAGACATGGTATAGTAGTGATTTATTAACTAGGCTCTATGTCCCTGTCAGAAGACATGGTATAGTAGTGATGTATTAACTAGGCTCTATGTCCCTGTCAGAAGACAGGGTATAGTAGTGATGTATTAACTAGGCTCTATGTCCCTGTCAGAAGACAGTGTATAGTAGTGATGTATTAACTAGGCTCTAAGTCCCTGTCAGAAGACATGGTATAGCAGTAGTGATGTATTAACTAGACTCTACATCCCTGTCAGAAGACATGGTATAGTAGTGATGTATTAACTAGGCTCTATGTCCCTGTCAGAAGACATGGTATAGTAGTGATGTATTAACTAGGCTCTACGTCCCTGTCAGAAGACAGTGTTTTGTAGTGATGTATTTACTAGGCTCTACGTCCCTGTCAGAAGACATGGTATAGTAGTAGTGATGTATTAACTAGGCTCTATGTCCCAGTCAGAAGACAGGGTATAGTAGTGATGTATTAACTAGGCTCTACGTCCCTGTCAGAAGACATGGTATAGTAGTGATGTATTAACTAGGGTCTACGTCCCTGTCAGAAGACATGGTATAGTAGTAGTGATGTATTAACTAGGCTCTACGTCCCTGTCAGAAGACCTGTTATAGTAGTGATGTATTAACTAGGCACTATGTCCCTGTCAGAAGACATGGTATAGTAGTAGTGATGTAATAACTAGGCTCTGTGTCCCTGTCAGAAGACTTGGTATAGTAGTGATGAATTAACTAGGCTCTATGTCCCTGTCAGAAGACATGGTATAGTAGTGATGTATTAACTAGGCTCTACGTCCCTGTCAGAAGACATGGTATAGTAGTAGTGATGTATTAACTAGGCTCTACGTCCCTGTCAGATGACATGGTATAGTAGTAGTGATGTATTAACTAGGCTCTGTGTCCCTGTCAGAAGACTTGGTATAGTAGTGATGTATTAACTAGGCTCTATGTCCCTGTCAGAAGACATGGTATAGTAGTGAGGTATTAACTGGGTTCTAAGTCCCTGTCAGAAGACATGGTAGAGTAGTGATGTATTAACTAGGCTCTATGTCCCTGTCAGAATACATGGTATAGTAGTGATGTATTAACTAGGCTCTACATCCCTGTCAGATGACATGGTATAGTGGTTCTGTATTAACTAGGCATTACGTCCCTGTTAGAAGACCTGGTATAGTAGTGATGTATTAACTAGGCTCTATGTCCCTGTCAGAAGACATGGTATAGTAGTAGTGATGTATTAACTAGGCTCTATGTCCCAGTCAGAAGACAGGGTATAGTAGTGATGTATTAACTAGGATCTAAATCCCTGTCAGAAGACATGGTATAGTAGTGATGTATTAACTAGGCACTATGTCCCTGTCAGAAGACATAGTATAGTAGTAGTGATGTATTAACTAGGCTCTACGTCCCTGTCAGAAGACATGGTATAGTAGTGATGTATTAACTAGGCTCTACATCCTTGTCAGATGACATGGTATAGTGGTGATGTATTAACAATGGCATTACGTCCCTGTCAGAAGACCTGGTATAGTAGTGATGTATTAACTAGGCTCTATGTCCCTGTCAGAAGACATGGTATAGTAGTAGTGATGTATTAACTAGGCTCTATGTCCCAGTCAGAAGACAGGGTATAGTAGTGATGTATTAACTAGGCTCTACGTCCCTGTCAGAAGACATGGTATAGTAGTGATGTATTAACTAGGCTCTACGTCCCTGTCAGAAGACATGGTATAGTTGTAGTGATGTATTAACTAGGCTCTGTGTCCCTGTCAGAAGACTTGGTATAGTAGTGATGTATTAACTAGGCTCTACGTCCCTGTCAGAAGACAGTGTATAGTAGTGATGTATTAACTAGGCTCTACGTCCCTGTCAGAAGACATGGTATAGTAGTAGTGATGTATTAACTAGGCTCTATGTCCCTGTCAGATGACATGGTATAGTAGTAGTGATGTATTAACTAGGCTCTGTGTCCCTGTCAGAAGACTTGGTATAGTAGTGATGTATTAACTAGGCTCTACGTCCCTGTCAGAAGACAGTGTATAGTACTGATGTATTAACTAGGCTCTACGTCCCTGTCAGAAGACAGTTTATAGTAGTGACGTATTAACTAGGCTCTATGTCCCTGTCAGAAGACATGGTATAGTGGTGATGTATTAACTAGGCTCTACGTCCCTGTCAGAAGACATGGTATAGTAGTAGTGATGTATTAACTAGGCTCTACGTCCCTGTCAGAAGACATGGTATAGTAGTGATGTATTAACTAGGCTCTACATCCCTGTCAGATTACATGGTATAGTGGTGATGTATTAACTAGGCTCTACGTCCCTGTCAGAAGACCTGGTATAGTAGTGATGTATTAACTAGAATCTATGTCCCTGTCAGAAGACATGGTATAGTAGTAGTGATGTATTAACTAGGCTCTATGTCCCAGTCAGAAGACAGGGTATAGTAGTGATGTATTAACTAGGCTCTACGTCCCTGTCAGAAGACATGGTATAGTAGTGATGTATTAACTAGGGTCTACGTCCCTGTCAGAAGACATGGTATAGTAGTAGTGATGTATTAACTAGGCTCTACGTCCCTGTCAGAAGACATGGTATAGTAGTAGTGATGTATTAACTAGGCTCTATGTCCCTGTCAGAATACATGGTTTAGCAGTGATGTATTAACTAGGCTCTACGTCCCTGTCAGAAGACATGGTATAGTAGTGATGTATTAACTAGGCTCTACGTCCATGTCAGAAGACATGATATAGTATTAGTGATGTATTAACTAGGCTCTACGTCCCTGTCAGAAGACATGGTATAGAATAGATGTATTAACTAGGCTCTATGTCCCTGTCAGAAGACATGGTATATTAGTAGTGATGTATTAACTAGTTTCTGTGTCCCTGTCAGAAGACATGGTATAGTAGTGATGTATTAACTAGGCTCTATGTCCCTTTCAGAAGACATGGTATAGTAGTGATGTATTAACTAGGCTCTACGTCCCTGTCAGAAGACATGGTATAGTAGTAGTGATGTATTAACTAGGCTCTATGTCCCTGTAAGAAGACATGGTATAGTAGTAGGGATGTATTAACTAGGCTCTGTGTCCCTGTCAGAAGACTTGGTATAGTAGTGATGTATTGACTAGGCTCTATGTCCCTGTCAGAAGACTTGGTATAGTAGTGATGTATTGACTAGGCTCTATGTCCCTGTCAGAAGACATGGTATAGTAGTGAGGTATTAACTAGTCTCTAAGTCCCTTTCAGAAGACATGGTATAGTAGTGATGTATTAACTAGGCTCTATGTCCCTGTCAGAAGACATGGTATAGTAGTAGTGATGTATTAACTAGGCTCTATGTCCCTGTCAGAAGACATGGTATAGTAGTAGTATTGTATTAACTAGGCTCTATGTCCCTGTCAGAGGTCATGGTATAGTAGTGATATATTAACTAGGCTCTATGTCCCTGTCAGAAGACATGGTATAGTAGTGATGTATTAACTAGGCTCTACGTCCCTGTCAGAAGACAATGTTTTGTAGTGATGTATTTACTAGGCTCTACGTCCCTGTCAGAAGACATGGTATAGTAGTGATTTATTAACTAGGCTCTATGTCCCTGTCAGAAGACATGGTATAGTAGTGATGTATTAACTAGGCTCTATGTCCCTGTCAGAAGACAGGGTATAGTAGTGATGTATTAACTAGGCTCTATGTCCCTGTCAGAAGACAGTGTATAGTAGTGATGTATTAACTAGGCTCTAAGTCCCTGTCAGAAGACATGGTATAGCAGTAGTGATGTATTAACTAGACTCTACATCCCTGTCAGAAGACATGGTATAGTAGTGATGTATTAACTAGGCTCTATGTCCCTGTCAGAAGACATGGTATAGTAGTGATGTATTAACTAGGCTCTACGTCCCTGTCAGAAGACAGTGTTTTGTAGTGATGTATTTACTAGGCTCTACGTCCCTGTCAGAAGACATGGTATAGTAGTAGTGATGTATTAACTAGGCTCTATGTCCCAGTCAGAAGACAGGGTATAGTAGTGATGTATTAACTAGGCTCTACGTCCCTGTCAGAAGACATGGTATAGTAGTGATGTATTAACTAGGGTCTACGTCCCTGTCAGAAGACATGGTATAGTAGTAGTGATGTATTAACTAGGCTCTACGTCCCTGTCAGAAGACCTGTTATAGTAGTGATGTATTAACTAGGCACTATGTCCCTGTCAGAAGACATGGTATAGTAGTAGTGATGTAATAACTAGGCTCTGTGTCCCTGTCAGAAGACTTGGTATAGTAGTGATGAATTAACTAGGCTCTATGTCCCTGTCAGAAGACATGGTATAGTAGTGATGTATTAACTAGGCTCTACGTCCCTGTCAGAAGACATGGTATAGTAGTAGTGATGTATTAACTAGGCTCTACGTCCCTGTCAGATGACATGGTATAGTAGTAGTGATGTATTAACTAGGCTCTGTGTCCCTGTCAGAAGACTTGGTATAGTAGTGATGTATTAACTAGGCTCTATGTCCCTGTCAGAAGACATGGTATAGTAGTGAGGTATTAACTGGGTTCTAAGTCCCTGTCAGAAGACATGGTAGAGTAGTGATGTATTAACTAGGCTCTATGTCCCTGTCAGAATACATGGTATAGTAGTGATGTATTAACTAGGCTCTACATCCCTGTCAGATGACATGGTATAGTGGTTCTGTATTAACTAGGCATTACGTCCCTGTTAGAAGACCTGGTATAGTAGTGATGTATTAACTAGGCTCTATGTCCCTGTCAGAAGACATGGTATAGTAGTAGTGATGTATTAACTAGGCTCTATGTCCCAGTCAGAAGACAGGGTATAGTAGTGATGTATTAACTAGGATCTAAATCCCTGTCAGAAGACATGGTATAGTAGTGATGTATTAACTAGGCACTATGTCCCTGTCAGAAGACATAGTATAGTAGTAGTGATGTATTAACTAGGCTCTACGTCCCTGTCAGAAGACATGGTATAGTAGTGATGTATTAACTAGGCTCTACATCCTTGTCAGATGACATGGTATAGTGGTGATGTATTAACAATGGCATTACGTCCCTGTCAGAAGACCTGGTATAGTAGTGATGTATTAACTAGGCTCTATGTCCCTGTCAGAAGACATGGTATAGTAGTAGTGATGTATTAACTAGGCTCTATGTCCCAGTCAGAAGACAGGGTATAGTAGTGATGTATTAACTAGGCTCTACGTCCCTGTCAGAAGACATGGTATAGTAGTGATGTATTAACTAGGCTCTACGTCCCTGTCAGAAGACATGGTATAGTTGTAGTGATGTATTAACTAGGCTCTGTGTCCCTGTCAGAAGACTTGGTATAGTAGTGATGTATTAACTAGGCTCTACGTCCCTGTCAGAAGACAGTGTATAGTAGTGATGTATTAACTAGGCTCTACGTCCCTGTCAGAAGACATGGTATAGTAGTAGTGATGTATTAACTAGGCTCTATGTCCCTGTCAGATGACATGGTATAGTAGTAGTGATGTATTAACTAGGCTCTGTGTCCCTGTCAGAAGACTTGGTATAGTAGTGATGTATTAACTAGGCTCTACGTCCCTGTCAGAAGACAGTGTATAGTACTGATGTATTAACTAGGCTCTACGTCCCTGTCAGAAGACAGTTTATAGTAGTGACGTATTAACTAGGCTCTATGTCCCTGTCAGAAGACATGGTATAGTGGTGATGTATTAACTAGGCTCTACGTCCCTGTCAGAAGACATGGTATAGTAGTAGTGATGTATTAACTAGGCTCTACGTCCCTGTCAGAAGACATGGTATAGTAGTGATGTATTAACTAGGCTCTACATCCCTGTCAGATTACATGGTATAGTGGTGATGTATTAACTAGGCTCTACGTCCCTGTCAGAAGACCTGGTATAGTAGTGATGTATTAACTAGAATCTATGTCCCTGTCAGAAGACATGGTATAGTAGTAGTGATGTATTAACTAGGCTCTATGTCCCAGTCAGAAGACAGGGTATAGTAGTGATGTATTAACTAGGCTCTACGTCCCTGTCAGAAGACATGGTATAGTAGTGATGTATTAACTAGGGTCTACGTCCCTGTCAGAAGACATGGTATAGTAGTAGTGATGTATTAACTAGGCTCTACGTCCCTGTCAGAAGACATGTTATAGTAGTGATGTATTAACTAGGCACTATGTCCCTGTCAGAAGACATGGTATAGTAGTAGTGATGTAATAACTAGGCTCTGTGTCCCTGTCAGAAGACTTGGTATAGTAGTGATGAATTAACTAGGCTCTATGTCCCTGTCAGAAGACATGGTATAGTAGTGATGTATTAACTAGGCTCTACGTCCCTGTCAGAAGACATGGTATAGTAGTAGTGATGTATTAACTAGGCTCTACGTCCCTGTCAGATGACATGGTATAGTAGTAGTGATGTATTAACTAGGCTCTGTGTCCCTGTCAGAAGACTTGGTATAGTAGTGATGTATTAACTAGGCTCTATGTCCCTGTCAGAAGACATGGTATAGTAGTGAGGTATTAACTGGGCTCTATGTCCCTGTCAGAATACATGGTATAGTAGTGATGTATTAACTAGGCTCTACATCCCTGTCAGATGACATGGTATAGTGGTTCTGTATTAACTAGGCATTACGTCCCTGTTAGAAGACCTGGTATAGTAGTGATGTATTAACTAGGCTCTATGTCCCTGTCAGAAGACATGGTATAGTAGTAGTGATGTATTAACTAGGCTCTATGTCCCAGTCAGAAGACAGGGTATAGTAGTGATGTATTAACTAGGCTCTACGTCCCTGTCAGAAGACATGGTATAGTAGTGATGTATTAACTAGGCTCTACGTCCCTGTCAGAAGACATGGTATAGTAGTATTGATGTATTAACTAGGCTCTACGTCCCTGTCAGAAGACCTGGTATAGTAGTGATGTATTAACTAGGCACTATGTCCCTGTCAGAAGACATGGTATAGTTGTAGTGATGTATTAATTAGGCTCTGTGTCCCTGTCAGAAGACTTGGTATAGTAGTGATGTATTAACTAGGCTCTACGTCCCTGTCAGAAGACAGTGTATAGTACTGATGTATTAACTAGGCTCTACGTCCCTGTCAGAAGACAGTGTATAGTACTGATGTATTAACTAGGCTCTACGTCCCTGTCAGAAGACAGTTTATAGTAGTGACGTATTAACTAGGCTCTATGTCCCTGTCAGAAGACATGGTATAGTGGTGATGTATTAACTAGGCTCTACATCCCTGTCAAAAGACAGTGTATTGTAGTGATGTATTTACTAGGCTCTACGTCCCTGTCAGAAGACATTGTATAGTAGTAGTGATGTATTAACTAGGCTCTACGTCCCTGTCAGAAGACATGGTATAGTAGTGATGTATTAACTAGGCTCTACATCCCTGTCAGATTACATGGTATAGTGGTGATGTATTAACTAGGCTCTACGTCCCTGTCAGAAGACCTGGTATAGTAGTGATGTATTAACTAGGCTCTACGTCCCTGTCAGAAGACATGGTATAGTAGTGATGTATTAACTAGGCTCTACGTCCCTGTCAGAAGACATGGTATAGTAGTAGTGATGTATTAACTAGGCTCTACGTCCCTGTCAGAAGACCTGTTATAGTAGTGATGTATTAACTAGGCACTATGTCCCTGTCAGAAGACATGGTATAGTAGTAGTGATGTATTAACTAGGCTCTGTGTCCCTGTCAGAAGACTTGGTATAGTAGTGATTAATTAACTAGGCTCTATGTCCCTGTCAGAAGACATGGTATAGTAGTGATGTATTAACTAGGCTCTACGTCCCTGTCAGAAGACATGGTATAGTAGTAGTGATGTATTAACTAGGCTCTACGTCCCTGTCAGATGACTTGGTATAGTAGTAGTGATGTATTAACTAGGCTCTGTGTCCCTGTCAGAAGACTTGGTATAGTAGTGATGTATTAACTAGGCTCTATGTCCCTGTCAGAAGACATGGTATAGTAGTGAGGTATTAACTGGTTTCTAAGTCCCTGTCAGAAGACATGGTATAGTAGTGATGTATTAACTAGGCTCTATGTCCCTGTCAGAAGACATGGTATAGTAGTAGTGATGTATTAACTAGGCTCTACGTCCCTGTCAGAAGACATGGTATAGTAGTAGTGATGTATTAACTAGGCTCTATGTCCCTGTCAGAATACATGGTTTAGCAGTGATGTATTAACTAGGCTCTACGTCCCTGTCAGAAGACATGGTATAGTAGTGATGTATTAACTAGGCTCTACGTCCATGTCAGAAGACATGGTATAGTAGTAGTGATGTATTAACTAGGCTCTACGTCCCTGTCAGAAGACATGGTATAGAATAGATGTATTAACTAGGCTCTATGTCCCTGTCAGAAGACATGGTATAGTAGTAGTGATGTATTAACTAGTTTCTGTGTCCCTGTCAGAAGACATGGTATAGTAGTGATGTATTAACTAGGCTCTATGTCCCTGTCAGAAGACATGGTATAGTAGTGATGTATTAACTAGGCTCTACGTCCCTGTCAGAAGACATGGTATAGTAGTAGTGATGTATTAACTAGGCTCTATGTCCCTGTAAGAAGACATGGTATAGTAGTAGGGATGTATTAACTAGGCTCTGTGTCCCTGTCAGAAGACTTGGTATAGTAGTGATGTATTGACTAGGCTCTATGTCCCTGTCAGAAGACTTGGTATAGTAGTGATGTATTGACTAGGCTCTGTGTCCCTGTCAGAAGACTTGGTATAGTAGTGATGTATTAACTAGGCTCTATGTCCCTGTCAGAAGACATGGTATAGTAGTGAGGTATTAACTGGGCTCTATGTCCCTGTCAGAATACATGGTATAGTAGTGATGTATTAACTAGGCTCTACATCCCTGTCAGATGACATGGTATAGTGGTTCTGTATTAACTAGGCATTACGTCCCTGTTAGAAGACCTGGTATAGTAGTGATGTATTAACTAGGCTCTATGTCCCTGTCAGAAGACATGGTATAGTAGTAGTGATGTATTAACTAGGCTCTATGTCCCAGTCAGAAGACAGGGTATAGTAGTGATGTATTAACTAGGCTCTACGTCCCTGTCAGAAGACATGGTATAGTAGTGATGTATTAACTAGGCTCTACGTCCCTGTCAGAAGACATGGTATAGTAGTATTGATGTATTAACTAGGCTCTACGTCCCTGTCAGAAGACCTGGTATAGTAGTGATGTATTAACTAGGCACTATGTCCCTGTCAGAAGACATGGTATAGTTGTAGTGATGTATTAATTAGGCTCTGTGTCCCTGTCAGAAGACTTGGTATAGTAGTGATGTATTAACTAGGCTCTACGTCCCTGTCAGAAGACATTGTATAGTAGTAGTGATGTATTAACTAGGCTCTACGTCCCTGTCAGAAGACATGGTATAGTAGTGATGTATTAACTAGGCTCTACATCCCTGTCAGATTACATGGTATAGTGGTGATGTATTAACTAGGCTCTACGTCCCTGTCAGAAGACCTGGTATAGTAGTGATGTATTAACTAGGCTCTACGTCCCTGTCAGAAGACATGGTATAGTAGTGATGTATTAACTAGGCTCTACGTCCCTGTCAGAAGACATGGTATAGTAGTAGTGATGTATTAACTAGGCTCTACGTCCCTGTCAGAAGACCTGTTATAGTAGTGATGTATTAACTAGGCACTATGTCCCTGTCAGAAGACATGGTATAGTAGTAGTGATGTATTAACTAGGCTCTGTGTCCCTGTCAGAAGACTTGGTATAGTAGTGATTAATTAACTAGGCTCTATGTCCCTGTCAGAAGACATGGTATAGTAGTGATGTATTAACTAGGCTCTACGTCCCTGTCAGAAGACATGGTATAGTAGTAGTGATGTATTAACTAGGCTCTACGTCCCTGTCAGATGACTTGGTATAGTAGTAGTGATGTATTAACTAGGCTCTGTGTCCCTGTCAGAAGACTTGGTATAGTAGTGATGTATTAACTAGGCTCTATGTCCCTGTCAGAAGACATGGTATAGTAGTGATGTATTAACTAGGCTCTACGTCCCTGTCAGAAGACATGGTATAGTAGTAGTGATGTATTAACTAGGCTCTACGTCCCTGTCAGAAGACCTGTTATAGTAGTGATGTATTAACTAGGCACTATGTCCCTGTCAGAAGACATGGTATAGTAGTAGTGATGTATTAACTAGGCTCTGTGTCCCTGTCAGAAGACTTGGTATAGTAGTGATTAATTAACTAGGCTCTATGTCCCTGTCAGAAGACATGGTATAGTAGTGATGTATTAACTAGGCTCTACGTCCCTGTCAGAAGACATGGTATAGTAGTAGTGATGTATTAACTAGGCTCTACGTCCCTGTCAGATGACTTGGTATAGTAGTAGTGATGTATTAACTAGGCTCTGTGTCCCTGTCAGAAGACTTGGTATAGTAGTGATGTATTAACTAGGCTCTATGTCCCTGTCAGAAGACATGGTATAGTAGTGAGGTATTAACTGGTTTCTAAGTCCCTGTCAGAAGACATGGTATAGTAGTGATGTATTAACTAGGCTCTATGTCCCTGTCAGAAGACATGGTATAGTAGTAGTGATGTATTAACTAGGCTCTACGTCCCTGTCAGAAGACATGGTATAGTAGTAGTGATGTATTAACTAGGCTCTATGTCCCTGTCAGAATACATGGTTTAGCAGTGATGTATTAACTAGGCTCTACGTCCCTGTCAGAAGACATGGTATAGTAGTGATGTATTAACTAGGCTCTACGTCCATGTCAGAAGACATGGTATAGTAGTAGTGATGTATTAACTAGGCTCTACGTCCCTGTCAGAAGACATGGTATAGTAGTGATGTATTAACTAGGCTCTATGTCCCTGTCAGAAGACATGGTATAGTAGTGATGTATTAACTAGGCTCTATGTCCCTGTCAGAAGACATGGTATAGTAGTGATGTATTAACTAGGCTCTACGTCCCTGTCAGAAGACATGGTATAGTAGTAGTGATGTATTAACTAGGCTCTATGTCCCTGTAAGAAGACATGGTATAGTAGTAGGGATGTATTAACTAGGCTCTGTGTCCCTGTCAGAAGACTTGGTATAGTAGTGATGTATTGACTAGGCTCTATGTCCCTGTCAGAAGACTTGGTATAGTAGTGATGTATTGACTAGGCTCTGTGTCCCTGTCAGAAGACTTGGTATAGTAGTGATGTATTAACTAGGCTCTATGTCCCTGTCAGAAGACATGGTATAGTAGTGAGGTATTAACTGGGCTCTATGTCCCTGTCAGAATACATGGTATAGTAGTGATGTATTAACTAGGCTCTACATCCCTGTCAGATGACATGGTATAGTGGTTCTGTATTAACTAGGCATTACGTCCCTGTTAGAAGACCTGGTATAGTAGTGATGTATTAACTAGGCTCTATGTCCCTGTCAGAAGACATGGTATAGTAGTAGTGATGAGTGGCGCAGTGGTCTAAGGCACTGCATCGCAGTGCAAAACTGTGCCACTAGATCCTGGTTCGAATCCAGGCTCTGTCGCAGCCGGCCGCGACCGGGAGACTCATGGGCGGCGCACAATTGGCCCAGCGTCGTCCAGGGTAGGGGAGGGAATGGCCGGCAGGGATGTAGCTCAGTTGATAGAGCATGGTGTTTGCAACGCCAGGGTTGTGGGTTCGATTCCCACAGGGGGCCAGTATAAAATAAATAAAAATATGTAAGTCGCTCTGGATAAGAGCGTCTGCTAAATGACTAAAATGTAAATGTAATGTAAATGTGATGTATTAACTAGGCTCTATGTCCCAGTCAGAAGACAGGGTATAGTAGTGATGTATTAACTAGGCTCTACGTCCCTGTCAGAAGACATGGTATAGTAGTGATGTATTAACTAGGCTCTACGTCCCTGTCAGAAGACATGGTATAGTAGTATTGATGTATTAACTAGGCTCTACGTCCCTGTCAGAAGACCTGGTATAGTAGTGATGTATTAACTAGGCACTATGTCCCTGTCAGAAGACATGGTATAGTTGTAGTGATGTATTAATTAGGCTCTGTGTCCCTGTCAGAAGACTTGGTATAGTAGTGATGTATTAACTAGGCTCTACGTCCCTGTCAGAAGACAGTGTATAGTACTGATGTATTAACTAGGCTCTACGTCCCTGTCAGAAGACAGTGTATAGTACTGATGTATTAACTAGGCTCTACGTCCCTGTCAGAAGACAGTTTATAGTAGTGACGTATTAACTAGGCTCTATGTCCCTGTCAGAAGACATGGTATAGTGGTGATGTATTAACTAGGCTCTACATCCCTGTCAAAAGACAGTGTATTGTAGTGATGTATTTACTAGGCTCTACGTCCCTGTCAGAAGACATTGTATAGTAGTAGTGATGTATTAACTAGGCTCTACGTCCCTGTCAGAAGACATGGTATAGTAGTGATGTATTAACTAGGCTCTACATCCCTGTCAGATTACATGGTATAGTGGTGATGTATTAACTAGGCTCTACGTCCCTGTCAGAAGACCTGGTATAGTAGTGATGTATTAACTAGGCTCTACGTCCCTGTCAGAAGACATGGTATAGTAGTGATGTATTAACTAGGCTCTACGTCCCTGTCAGAAGACATGGTATAGTAGTAGTGATGTATTAACTAGGCTCTACGTCCCTGTCAGAAGACCTGTTATAGTAGTGATGTATTAACTAGGCACTATGTCCCTGTCAGAAGACATGGTATAGTAGTAGTGATGTATTAACTAGGCTCTGTGTCCCTGTCAGAAGACTTGGTATAGTAGTGATTAATTAACTAGGCTCTATGTCCCTGTCAGAAGACATGGTATAGTAGTGATGTATTAACTAGGCTCTACGTCCCTGTCAGAAGACATGGTATAGTAGTAGTGATGTATTAACTAGGCTCTACGTCCCTGTCAGATGACTTGGTATAGTAGTAGTGATGTATTAACTAGGCTCTGTGTCCCTGTCAGAAGACTTGGTATAGTAGTGATGTATTAACTAGGCTCTATGTCCCTGTCAGAAGACATGGTATAGTAGTGATGTATTAACTAGGCTCTACGTCCCTGTCAGAAGACATGGTATAGTAGTAGTGATGTATTAACTAGGCTCTACGTCCCTGTCAGAAGACCTGTTATAGTAGTGATGTATTAACTAGGCACTATGTCCCTGTCAGAAGACATGGTATAGTAGTAGTGATGTATTAACTAGGCTCTGTGTCCCTGTCAGAAGACTTGGTATAGTAGTGATTAATTAACTAGGCTCTATGTCCCTGTCAGAAGACATGGTATAGTAGTGATGTATTAACTAGGCTCTACGTCCCTGTCAGAAGACATGGTATAGTAGTATTGATGTATTAACTAGGCTCTACGTCCCTGTCAGAAGACCTGGTATAGTAGTGATGTATTAACTAGGCACTATGTCCCTGTCAGAAGACATGGTATAGTTGTAGTGATGTATTAATTAGGCTCTGTGTCCCTGTCAGAAGACTTGGTATAGTAGTGATGTATTAACTAGGCTCTACGTCCCTGTCAGAAGACAGTGTATAGTACTGATGTATTAACTAGGCTCTACGTCCCTGTCAGAAGACAGTGTATAGTACTGATGTATTAACTAGGCTCTACGTCCCTGTCAGAAGACAGTTTATAGTAGTGACGTATTAACTAGGCTCTATGTCCCTGTCAGAAGACATGGTATAGTGGTGATGTATTAACTAGGCTCTACATCCCTGTCAAAAGACAGTGTATTGTAGTGATGTATTTACTAGGCTCTACGTCCCTGTCAGAAGACATTGTATAGTAGTAGTGATGTATTAACTAGGCTCTACGTCCCTGTCAGAAGACATGGTATAGTAGTGATGTATTAACTAGGCTCTACATCCCTGTCAGATTACATGGTATAGTGGTGATGTATTAACTAGGCTCTACGTCCCTGTCAGAAGACCTGGTATAGTAGTGATGTATTAACTAGGCTCTACGTCCCTGTCAGAAGACATGGTATAGTAGTGATGTATTAACTAGGCTCTACGTCCCTGTCAGAAGACATGGTATAGTAGTAGTGATGTATTAACTAGGCTCTACGTCCCTGTCAGAAGACCTGTTATAGTAGTGATGTATTAACTAGGCACTATGTCCCTGTCAGAAGACATGGTATAGTAGTAGTGATGTATTAACTAGGCTCTGTGTCCCTGTCAGAAGACTTGGTATAGTAGTGATTAATTAACTAGGCTCTATGTCCCTGTCAGAAGACATGGTATAGTAGTGATGTATTAACTAGGCTCTACGTCCCTGTCAGAAGACATGGTATAGTAGTAGTGATGTATTAACTAGGCTCTACGTCCCTGTCAGATGACTTGGTATAGTAGTAGTGATGTATTAACTAGGCTCTGTGTCCCTGTCAGAAGACTTGGTATAGTAGTGATGTATTAACTAGGCTCTATGTCCCTGTCAGAAGACATGGTATAGTAGTGAGGTATTAACTGGTTTCTAAGTCCCTGTCAGAAGACATGGTATAGTAGTGATGTATTAACTAGGCTCTATGTCCCTGTCAGAAGACATGGTATAGTAGTAGTGATGTATTAACTAGGCTCTACGTCCCTGTCAGAAGACATGGTATAGTAGTAGTGATGTATTAACTAGGCTCTATGTCCCTGTCAGAATACATGGTTTAGCAGTGATGTATTAACTAGGCTCTACGTCCCTGTCAGAAGACATGGTATAGTAGTGATGTATTAACTAGGCTCTACGTCCATGTCAGAAGACATGGTATAGTAGTAGTGATGTATTAACTAGGCTCTACGTCCCTGTCAGAAGACATGGTATAGAATAGATGTATTAACTAGGCTCTATGTCCCTGTCAGAAGACATGGTATAGTAGTAGTGATGTATTAACTAGTTTCTGTGTCCCTGTCAGAAGACATGGTATAGTAGTGATGTATTAACTAGGCTCTATGTCCCTGTCAGAAGACATGGTATAGTAGTGATGTATTAACTAGGCTCTACGTCCCTGTCAGAAGACATGGTATAGTAGTAGTGATGTATTAACTAGGCTCTATGTCCCTGTAAGAAGACATGGTATAGTAGTAGGGATGTATTAACTAGGCTCTGTGTCCCTGTCAGAAGACTTGGTATAGTAGTGATGTATTGACTAGGCTCTATGTCCCTGTCAGAAGACTTGGTATAGTAGTGATGTATTGACTAGGCTCTGTGTCCCTGTCAGAAGACTTGGTATAGTAGTGATGTATTAACTAGGCTCTATGTCCCTGTCAGAAGACATGGTATAGTAGTGAGGTATTAACTGGGCTCTATGTCCCTGTCAGAATACATGGTATAGTAGTGATGTATTAACTAGGCTCTACATCCCTGTCAGATGACATGGTATAGTGGTTCTGTATTAACTAGGCATTACGTCCCTGTTAGAAGACCTGGTATAGTAGTGATGTATTAACTAGGCTCTATGTCCCTGTCAGAAGACATGGTATAGTAGTAGTGATGTATTAACTAGGCTCTATGTCCCAGTCAGAAGACAGGGTATAGTAGTGATGTATTAACTAGGCTCTACGTCCCTGTCAGAAGACATGGTATAGTAGTGATGTATTAACTAGGCTCTACGTCCCTGTCAGAAGACATGGTATAGTAGTATTGATGTATTAACTAGGCTCTACGTCCCTGTCAGAAGACCTGGTATAGTAGTGATGTATTAACTAGGCACTATGTCCCTGTCAGAAGACATGGTATAGTTGTAGTGATGTATTAATTAGGCTCTGTGTCCCTGTCAGAAGACTTGGTATAGTAGTGATGTATTAACTAGGCTCTACGTCCCTGTCAGAAGACAGTGTATAGTACTGATGTATTAACTAGGCTCTAGGTCCCTGTCAGAAGACAGTGTATAGTACTGATGTATTAACTAGGCTCTACGTCCCTGTCAGAAGACAGTTTATAGTAGTGACGTATTAACTAGGCTCTATGTCCCTGTCAGAAGACATGGTATAGTGGTGATGTATTAACTAGGCTCTACATCCCTGTCAAAAGACAGTGTATAGTAGTAGTGATGTATTAACTAGGCTCTACGTCCCTGTCAGAAGACATGGTATAGTAGTGATGTATTAACTAGGCTCTACATCCCTGTCAGATTACATGGTATAGTGGTGATGTATTAACTAGGCTCTACGTCCCTGTCAGAAGACCTGGTATAGTAGTGATGTATTAACTAGGCTCTACGTCCCTGTCAGAAGACATGGTATAGTAGTGATGTATTAACTAGGCTCTACGTCCCTGTCAGAAGACATGGTATAGTAGTGAGGTATTAACTGGTTTCTAAGTCCCTGTCAGAAGACATGGTATAGTAGTGATGTATTAACTAGGCTCTATGTCCCTGTCAGAAGACATGGTATAGTAGTAGTGATGTATTAACTAGGCTCTACGTCCCTGTCAGAAGACATGGTATAGTAGTAGTGATGTATTAACTAGGCTCTATGTCCCTGTCAGAATACATGGTTTAGCAGTGATGTATTAACTAGGCTCTACGTCCCTGTCAGAAGACATGGTATAGTAGTGATGTATTAACTAGGCTCTACGTCCATGTCAGAAGACATGGTATAGTAGTAGTGATGTATTAACTAGGCTCTACGTCCCTGTCAGAAGACATGGTATAGAATAGATGTATTAACTAGGCTCTATGTCCCTGTCAGAAGACATGGTATAGTAGTAGTGATGTATTAACTAGTTTCTGTGTCCCTGTCAGAAGACATGGTATAGTAGTGATGTATTAACTAGGCTCTATGTCCCTGTCAGAAGACATGGTATAGTAGTGATGTATTAACTAGGCTCTACGTCCCTGTCAGAAGACATGGTATAGTAGTAGTGATGTATTAACTAGGCTCTATGTCCCTGTAAGAAGACATGGTATAGTAGTAGGGATGTATTAACTAGGCTCTGTGTCCCTGTCAGAAGACTTGGTATAGTAGTGATGTATTGACTAGGCTCTATGTCCCTGTCAGAAGACTTGGTATAGTAGTGATGTATTGACTAGGCTCTGTGTCCCTGTCAGAAGACTTGGTATAGTAGTGATGTATTAACTAGGCTCTATGTCCCTGTCAGAAGACATGGTATAGTAGTGAGGTATTAACTGGGCTCTATGTCCCTGTCAGAATACATGGTATAGTAGTGATGTATTAACTAGGCTCTACATCCCTGTCAGATGACATGGTATAGTGGTTCTGTATTAACTAGGCATTACGTCCCTGTTAGAAGACCTGGTATAGTAGTGATGTATTAACTAGGCTCTATGTCCCTGTCAGAAGACATGGTATAGTAGTAGTGATGTATTAACTAGGCTCTATGTCCCAGTCAGAAGACAGGGTATAGTAGTGATGTATTAACTAGGCTCTACGTCCCTGTCAGAAGACATGGTATAGTAGTGATGTATTAACTAGGCTCTACGTCCCTGTCAGAAGACATGGTATAGTAGTATTGATGTATTAACTAGGCTCTACGTCCCTGTCAGAAGACCTGGTATAGTAGTGATGTATTAACTAGGCACTATGTCCCTGTCAGAAGACATGGTATAGTTGTAGTGATGTATTAATTAGGCTCTGTGTCCCTGTCAGAAGACTTGGTATAGTAGTGATGTATTAACTAGGCTCTACGTCCCTGTCAGAAGACAGTGTATAGTACTGATGTATTAACTAGGCTCTAGGTCCCTGTCAGAAGACAGTGTATAGTACTGATGTATTAACTAGGCTCTACGTCCCTGTCAGAAGACAGTTTATAGTAGTGACGTATTAACTAGGCTCTATGTCCCTGTCAGAAGACATGGTATAGTGGTGATGTATTAACTAGGCTCTACATCCCTGTCAAAAGACAGTGTATAGTAGTAGTGATGTATTAACTAGGCTCTACGTCCCTGTCAGAAGACATGGTATAGTAGTGATGTATTAACTAGGCTCTACATCCCTGTCAGATTACATGGTATAGTGGTGATGTATTAACTAGGCTCTACGTCCCTGTCAGAAGACCTGGTATAGTAGTGATGTATTAACTAGGCTCTACGTCCCTGTCAGAAGACATGGTATAGTAGTGATGTATTAACTAGGCTCTACGTCCCTGTCAGAAGACATGGTATAGTAGTAGTGATGTATTAACTAGGCTCTACGTCCCTGTCAGAAGACCTGTTATAGTAGTGATGTATTAACTAGGCACTATGTCCCTGTCAGAAGACATGGTATAGTAGTAGTGATGTATTAACTAGGCTCTGTGTCCCTGTCAGAAGACTTGGTATAGTAGTGATTAATTAACTAGGCTCTATGTCCCTGTCAGAAGACATGGTATAGTAGTGATGTATTAACTAGGCTCTACGTCCCTGTCAGAAGACATGGTATAGTAGTAGTGATGTATTAACTAGGCTCTACGTCCCTGTCAGATGACTTGGTATAGTAGTAGTGATGTATTAACTAGGCTCTGTGTCCCTGTCAGAAGACTTGGTATAGTAGTGATGTATTAACTAGGCTCTATGTCCCTGTCAGAAGACATGGTATAGTAGTGATGTATTAACTAGGCTCTACGTCCCTGTCAGAAGACATGGTATAGTAGTAGTGATGTATTAACTAGGCTCTACGTCCCTGTCAGAAGACCTGTTATAGTAGTGATGTATTAACTAGGCACTATGTCCTTGTCAGAAGACATGGTATAGTAGTAGTGATGTATTAACTAGGCTCTGTGTCCCTGTCAGAAGACTTGGTATAGTAGTGATTAATTAACTAGGCTCTATGTCCCTGTCAGAAGACATGGTATAGTAGTGATGTATTAACTAGGCTCTACGTCCCTGTCAGAAGACATGGTATAGTAGTAGTGATGTATTAACTAGGCTCTACGTCCCTGTCAGATGACTTGGTATAGTAGTAGTGATGTATTAACTAGGCTCTGTGTCCCTGTCAGAAGACTTGGTATAGTAGTGATGTATTAACTAGGCTCTATGTCCCTGTCAGAAGACATGGTATAGTAGTGAGGTATTAACTGGTTTCTAAGTCCCTGTCAGAAGACATGGTATAGTAGTGATGTATTAACTAGGCTCTATGTCCCTGTCAGAAGACATGGTATAGTAGTAGTGATGTATTAACTAGGCTCTACGTCCCTGTCAGAAGACATGGTATAGTAGTAGTGATGTATTAACTAGGCTCTATGTCCCTGTCAGAATACATGGTTTAGCAGTGATGTATTAACTAGGCTCTACGTCCCTGTCAGAAGACATGGTATAGTAGTGATGTATTAACTAGGCTCTACGTCCATGTCAGAAGACATGGTATAGTAGTAGTGATGTATTAACTAGGCTCTACGTCCCTGTCAGAAGACATGGTATAGTAGTGATGTATTAACTAGGCTCTATGTCCCTGTCAGAAGACATGGTATAGTAGTGATGTATTAACTAGGCTCTATGTCCCTGTCAGAAGACATGGTATAGTAGTGATGTATTAACTAGGCTCTACTTCCCTGTCAGAAGACATGGTATAGTAGTAGTGATGTATTAACTAGGCTCTATGTCCCTGTAAGAAGACATGGTATAGTAGTAGGGATGTATTAACTAGGCTCTGTGTCCCTGTCAGAAGACTTGGTATAGTAGTGATGTATTGACTAGGCTCTATGTCCCTGTCAGAAGACTTGGTATAGTAGTGATGTATTGACTAGGCTCTGTGTCCCTGTCAGAAGACTTGGTATAGTAGTGATGTATTAACTAGGCTCTATGTCCCTGTCAGAAGACATGGTATAGTAGTGAGGTATTAACTGGGCTCTATGTCCCTGTCAGAATACATGGTATAGTAGTGATGTATTAACTAGGCTCTACATCCCTGTCAGATGACATGGTATAGTGGTTCTGTATTAACTAGGCATTACGTCCCTGTTAGAAGACCTGGTATAGTAGTGATGTATTAACTAGGCTCTATGTCCCTGTCAGAAGACATGGTATAGTAGTAGTGATGTATTAACTAGGCTCTATGTCCCAGTCAGAAGACAGGGTATAGTAGTGATGTATTAACTAGGCTCTACGTCCCTGTCAGAAGACATGGTATAGTAGTGATGTATTAACTAGGCTCTACGTCCCTGTCAGAAGACATGGTATAGTAGTATTGATGTATTAACTAGGCTCTACGTCCCTGTCAGAAGACCTGGTATAGTAGTGATGTATTAACTAGGCACTATGTCCCTGTCAGAAGACATGGTATAGTTGTAGTGATGTATTAATTAGGCTCTGTGTCCCTGTCAGAAGACTTGGTATAGTAGTGATGTATTAACTAGGCTCTACGTCCCTGTCAGAAGACAGTGTATAGTACTGATGTATTAACTAGGCTCTACGTCCCTGTCAGAAGACAGTGTATAGTACTGATGTATTAACTAGGCTCTACGTCCCTGTCAGAAGACAGTTTATAGTAGTGACGTATTAACTAGGCTCTATGTCCCTGTCAGAAGACATGGTATAGTGGTGATGTATTAACTAGGCTCTACATCCCTGTCAAAAGACAGTGTATTGTAGTGATGTATTTACTAGGCTCTACGTCCCTGTCAGAAGACATTGTATAGTAGTAGTGATGTATTAACTAGGCTCTACGTCCCTGTCAGAAGACATGGTATAGTAGTGATGTATTAACTAGGCTCTACATCCCTGTCAGATTACATGGTATAGTGGTGATGTATTAACTAGGCTCTACGTCCCTGTCAGAAGACCTGGTATAGTAGTGATGTATTAACTAGGCTCTACGTCCCTGTCAGAAGACATGGTATAGTAGTGATGTATTAACTAGGCTCTACGTCCCTGTCAGAAGACATGGTATAGTAGTAGTGATGTATTAACTAGGCTCTACGTCCCTGTCAGAAGACCTGTTATAGTAGTGATGTATTAACTAGGCACTATGTCCCTGTCAGAAGACATGGTATAGTAGTAGTGATGTATTAACTAGGCTCTGTGTCCCTGTCAGAAGACTTGGTATAGTAGTGATTAATTAACTAGGCTCTATGTCCCTGTCAGAAGACATGGTATAGTAGTGATGTATTAACTAGGCTCTACGTCCCTGTCAGAAGACATGGTATAGTAGTAGTGATGTATTAACTAGGCTCTACGTCCCTGTCAGATGACTTGGTATAGTAGTAGTGATGTATTAACTAGGCTCTGTGTCCCTGTCAGAAGACTTGGTATAGTAGTGATGTATTAACTAGGCTCTATGTCCCTGTCAGAAGACATGGTATAGTAGTGATGTATTAACTAGGCTCTACGTCCCTGTCAGAAGACATGGTATAGTAGTAGTGATGTATTAACTAGGCTCTACGTCCCTGTCAGTAGACCTGTTATAGTAGTGATGTATTAACTAGGCACTATGTCCCTGTCAGAAGACATGGTATAGTAGTAGTGATGTATTAACTAGGCTCTGTGTCCCTGTCAGAAGACTTGGTATAGTAGTGATTAATTAACTAGGCTCTATGTCCCTGTCAGAAGACATGGTATAGTAGTGATGTATTAACTAGGCTCTACGTCCCTGTCAGAAGACATGGTATAGTAGTAGTGATGTATTAACTAGGCTCTACGTCCCTGTCAGATGACTTGGTATAGTAGTAGTGATGTATTAACTAGGCTCTGTGTCCCTGTCAGAAGACTTGGTATAGTAGTGATGTATTAACTAGGCTCTATGTCCCTGTCAGAAGACATGGTATAGTAGTGAGGTATTAACTGGTTTCTAAGTCCCTGTCAGAAGACATGGTATAGTAGTGATGTATTAACTAGGCTCTATGTCCCTGTCAGAAGACATGGTATAGTAGTAGTGATGTATTAACTAGGCTCTACGTCCCTGTCAGAAGACATGGTATAGTAGTAGTGATGTATTAACTAGGCTCTATGTCCCTGTCAGAATACATGGTTTAGCAGTGATGTATTAACTAGGCTCTACGTCCCTGTCAGAAGACATGGTATAGTAGTGATGTATTAACTAGGCTCTACGTCCATGTCAGAAGACATGGTATAGTAGTAGTGATGTATTAACTAGGCTCTACGTCCCTGTCAGAAGACATGGTATAGAATAGATGTATTAACTAGGCTCTATGTCCCTGTCAGAAGACATGGTATAGTAGTAGTGATGTATTAACTAGTTTCTGTGTCCCTGTCAGAAGACATGGTATAGTAGTGATGTATTAACTAGGCTCTATGTCCCTGTCAGAAGACATGGTATAGTAGTGATGTATTAACTAGGCTCTACGTCCCTGTCAGAAGACATGGTATAGTAGTAGTGATGTATTAACTAGGCTCTATGTCCCTGTAAGAAGACATGGTATAGTAGTAGGGATGTATTAACTAGGCTCTGTGTCCCTGTCAGAAGACTTGGTATAGTAGTGATGTATTGACTAGGCTCTATGTCCCTGTCAGAAGACTTGGTATAGTAGTGATGTATTGACTAGGCTCTGTGTCCCTGTCAGAAGACTTGGTATAGTAGTGATGTATTAACTAGGCTCTATGTCCCTGTCAGAAGACATGGTATAGTAGTGAGGTATTAACTGGGCTCTATGTCCCTGTCAGAATACATGGTATAGTAGTGATGTATTAACTAGGCTCTACATCCCTGTCAGATGACATGGTATAGTGGTTCTGTATTAACTAGGCATTACGTCCCTGTTAGAAGACCTGGTATAGTAGTGATGTATTAACTAGGCACTATGTCCCTGTCAGAAGACATGGTATAGTAGTAGTGATGTATTAACTAGGCTCTGTGTCCCTGTCAGAAGACTTGGTATAGTAGTGATTAATTAACTAGGCTCTATGTCCCTGTCAGAAGACATGGTATAGTAGTGATGTATTAACTAGGCTCTACGTCCCTGTCAGAAGACATGGTATAGTAGTAGTGATGTATTAACTAGGCTCTACGTCCCTGTCAGATGACTTGGTATAGTAGTAGTGATGTATTAACTAGGCTCTGTGTCCCTGTCAGAAGACTTGGTATAGTAGTGATGTATTAACTAGGCTCTATGTCCCTGTCAGAAGACATGGTATAGTAGTGAGGTATTAACTGGTTTCTAAGTCCCTGTCAGAAGACATGGTATAGTAGTGATGTATTAACTAGGCTCTATGTCCCTGTCAGAAGACATGGTATAGTAGTAGTGATGTATTAACTAGGCTCTACGTCCCTGTCAGAAGACATGGTATAGTAGTAGTGATGTATTAACTAGGCTCTATGTCCCTGTCAGAATACATGGTTTAGCAGTGATGTATTAACTAGGCTCTACGTCCCTGTCAGAAGACATGGTATAGTAGTGATGTATTAACTAGGCTCTACGTCCATGTCAGAAGACATGGTATAGTAGTAGTGATGTATTAACTAGGCTCTACGTCCCTGTCAGAAGACATGGTATAGAATAGATGTATTAACTAGGCTCTATGTCCCTGTCAGAAGACATGGTATAGTAGTAGTGATGTATTAACTAGTTTCTGTGTCCCTGTCAGAAGACATGGTATAGTAGTGATGTATTAACTAGGCTCTATGTCCCTGTCAGAAGACATGGTATAGTAGTGATGTATTAACTAGGCTCTACGTCCCTGTCAGAAGACATGGTATAGTAGTAGTGATGTATTAACTAGGCTCTATGTCCCTGTAAGAAGACATGGTATAGTAGTAGGGATGTATTAACTAGGCTCTGTGTCCCTGTCAGAAGACTTGGTATAGTAGTGATGTATTGACTAGGCTCTATGTCCCTGTCAGAAGACTTGGTATAGTAGTGATGTATTGACTAGGCTCTGTGTCCCTGTCAGAAGACTTGGTATAGTAGTGATGTATTAACTAGGCTCTATGTCCCTGTCAGAAGACATGGTATAGTAGTGAGGTATTAACTGGGCTCTATGTCCCTGTCAGAATACATGGTATAGTAGTGATGTATTAACTAGGCTCTACATCCCTGTCAGATGACATGGTATAGTGGTTCTGTATTAACTAGGCATTACGTCCCTGTTAGAAGACCTGGTATAGTAGTGATGTATTAACTAGGCTCTATGTCCCTGTCAGAAGACATGGTATAGTAGTAGTGATGTATTAACTAGGCTCTATGTCCCAGTCAGAAGACAGGGTATAGTAGTGATGTATTAACTAGGCTCTACGTCCCTGTCAGAAGACATGGTATAGTAGTGATGTATTAACTAGGCTCTACGTCCCTGTCAGAAGACATGGTATAGTAGTATTGATGTATTAACTAGGCTCTACGTCCCTGTCAGAAGACCTGGTATAGTAGTGATGTATTAACTAGGCACTATGTCCCTGTCAGAAGACATGGTATAGTTGTAGTGATGTATTAATTAGGCTCTGTGTCCCTGTCAGAAGACTTGGTATAGTAGTGATGTATTAACTAGGCTCTACGTCCCTGTCAGAAGACAGTGTATAGTACTGATGTATTAACTAGGCTCTACGTCCCTGTCAGAAGACAGTGTATAGTACTGATGTATTAACTAGGCTCTACGTCCCTGTCAGAAGACAGTTTATAGTAGTGACGTATTAACTAGGCTCTATGTCCCTGTCAGAAGACATGGTATAGTGGTGATGTATTAACTAGGCTCTACATCCCTGTCAAAAGACAGTGTATTGTAGTGATGTATTTACTAGGCTCTACGTCCCTGTCAGAAGACATTGTATAGTAGTAGTGATGTATTAACTAGGCTCTACGTCCCTGTCAGAAGACATGGTATAGTAGTGATGTATTAACTAGGCTCTACATCCCTGTCAGATTACATGGTATAGTGGTGATGTATTAACTAGGCTCTACGTCCCTGTCAGAAGACCTGGTATAGTAGTGATGTATTAACTAGGCTCTACGTCCCTGTCAGAAGACATGGTATAGTAGTGATGTATTAACTAGGCTCTACGTCCCTGTCAGAAGACATGGTATAGTAGTAGTGATGTATTAACTAGGCTCTACATCCCTGTCAGAAGACCTGTTATAGTAGTGATGTATTAACTAGGCACTATGTCCCTGTCAGAAGACATGGTATAGTAGTAGTGATGTATTAACTAGGCTCTGTGTCCCTGTCAGAAGACTTGGTATAGTAGTGATTAATTAACTAGGCTCTATGTCCCTGTCAGAAGACATGGTATAGTAGTGATGTATTAACTAGGCTCTACGTCCCTGTCAGAAGACATGGTATAGTAGTAGTGATGTATTAACTAGGCTCTACGTCCCTGTCAGATGACTTGGTATAGTAGTAGTGATGTATTAACTAGGCTCTGTGTCCCTGTCAGAAGACTTGGTATAGTAGTGATGTATTAACTAGGCTCTATGTCCCTGTCAGAAGACATGGTATAGTAGTGAGGTATTAACTGGTTTCTAAGTCCCTGTCAGAAGACATGGTATAGTAGTGATGTATTAACTAGGCTCTATGTCCCTGTCAGAAGACATGGTATAGTAGTAGTGATGTATTAACTAGGCTCTACGTCCCTGTCAGAAGACATGGTATAGTAGTAGTGATGTATTAACTAGGCTCTATGTCCCTGTCAGAATACATGGTTTAGCAGTGATGTATTAACTAGGCTCTACGTCCCTGTCAGAAGACATGGTATAGTAGTGATGTATTAACTAGGCTCTACGTCCATGTCAGAAGACATGGTATAGTAGTAGTGATGTATTAACTAGGCTCTACGTCCCTGTCAGAAGACATGGTATAGAATAGATGTATTAACTAGGCTCTATGTCCCTGTCAGAAGACATGGTATAGTAGTAGTGATGTATTAACTAGTTTCTGTGTCCCTGTCAGAAGACATGGTATAGTAGTGATGTATTAACTAGGCTCTATGTCCCTGTCAGAAGACATGGTATAGTAGTGATGTATTAACTAGGCTCTACGTCCCTGTCAGAAGACATGGTATAGTAGTAGTGATGTATTAACTAGGCTCTATGTCCCTGTAAGAAGACATGGTATAGTAGTAGGGATGTATTAACTAGGCTCTGTGTCCCTGTCAGAAGACTTGGTATAGTAGTGATGTATTGACTAGGCTCTATGTCCCTGTCAGAAGACTTGGTATAGTAGTGATGTATTGACTAGGCTCTATGTCCCTGTCAGAAGACATGGTATAGTAGTGAGGTATTAACTAGTCTCTAAGTCCATTTCAGAAGACATGGTATAGTAGTGATGTATTAACTAGGCTCTATGTCCCTGTCAGAAGACATGGTATAGTAGTAGTGATGTATTAACTAGGCTCTATGTCCCTGTCAGAAGACATGGTATAGTAGTAGTATTGTATTAACTAGGCTCTATGTCCCTGTCAGAGGACATGGTATAGTAGTGATATATTAACTAGGCTCTATGTCCCTGTCAGAAGACATGGTATAGTAGTGATGTATTAACTAGGCTCTACGTCCCTGTCAGAAGACAATGTTTTGTAGTGATGTATTTACTAGGCTCTACGTCCCTGTCAGAAGACATGGTATAGTAGTGATTTATTAACTAGGCTCTATGTCCCTGTCAGAAGACATGGTATAGTAGTGATGTATTAACTAGGCTCTATGTCCCTGTCAGAAGACAGGGTATAGTAGTGATGTATTAACTAGGCTCTATGTCCCTGTCAGAAGACAGTGTATAGTAGTGATGTATTAACTAGGCTCTAAGTCCCTGTCAGAAGACATGGTATAGCAGTAGTGATGTATTAACTAGACTCTACATCCCTGTCAGAAGACATGGTATAGTAGTGATGTATTAACTAGGCTCTATGTCCCTGTCAGAAGACATGGTATAGTAGTGATGTAT
Source organism: Coregonus lavaretus (assembly GCF_964263955.1). Lineage (NCBI taxonomy): Eukaryota > Metazoa > Chordata > Actinopteri > Salmoniformes > Salmonidae > Coregonus > Coregonus lavaretus. The sequence goes on along the minus strand of NW_028158555.1, from coordinate 653,738 downwards.
TAACTAGGCTCTATGTCCCTGTCAGAAGACATGGTATAGTAGTGATGTATTAACTAGGCTCTACGTCCCTGTCAGAAGACAGTGTTTTGTAGTGATGTATTTACTAGGCTCTACGTCCCTGTCAGAAGACATGGTATAGTAGTGATTTATTAACTAGGCTCTATGTCCCTGTCAGAAGACATGGTATAGTAGTGATGTATTAACTAGGCTCTATGTCCCTGTCAGAAGACAGGGTATAGTAGTGATGTATTAACTAGGCTCTACGTCCCTGTCAGAAGACAGTGTATAGTAGTGATGTATTAACTAGGCTCTAAGTCCCTGTCAGAAGACATGGTATAGCAGTAGTGATGTATTAACTAGGCTCTACATCCCTGTCAGAAGACATGGTATAGTAGTAGTGATGTATTATCTAGGCTCTACGTCCCTGTCAGAAGACATGGTATAGTAGAGATGTATTAACTAGGCTCTATGTCCCTGTCAGAAGACATGGTATAGTAGTGAGGTTTTAACTGGGCTCTAAGTCCCTGTCAGAAGACATGGTATAGTAGTGATGTATTAACTAGGCTCTATGTCCCTGTCAGAATACATGGTATAGTAGTAGTGATGTATTAACTAGGCTCTACGTCCCTGTCAGAAGACATGGTATAGTAGTAGTGATGTATTAACTAGGCTCTATGTCCCTGTCAGAATACATGGTTTAGCAGTGATGTATTAACTAGGCTCTACGTCCCTGTCAGAAGACATGGTATAGTAGTGATGTATTAACTAGGCTCTACGTCCCTGTCAGAAGACAGTGTATAGTAGTGATGTATTAACTAGGCTCTATGTCCCTGTCAGAAGACATGGTATAGTAGTGATGTATTAACTAGGCTCTATGTCCCTGTCAGAAGATATTGGTATAGTAGTGATGTATTAACTAGGCTCTACGTCCCTGTCAGAAGACAGTGTATAGTACTGATGTATTAACTAGGCTCTACGTCCCTGTCAGAAGACAGTGTATAGTAGTGATGCATTAACTAGGCTCTATGTCCCTGTCAGAAGACATGGTATAGTAGTGATGTATTAACTAGGCTCTACGTCCCTGTCAAAAGACAGTGTATTGTAGTGATGTATTAACTAGGATCTACGTCCCTGTCAGAAGACATGGTATAGTAGTGATGTATTAACTAGGCTCTACATCCCTGTCAGAAGTCCTGGTATAGTAGTGATGTATTAACTAGGCTCTATGTCCCTGTCAGAAGACATGGTATAGTAGTCGTAATGTATTAACTAGGCTATATGTCCCAGTCAGAAGACATGGTATAGTAGTGATGTATTAACTAGGCTCTATGTCCCTGTCAAAAGACAATGTATAGTAGTGATGTATTAACTAGGCTCTATATCCCTGTCAGAAGACAGTGTATAGTACTGATGTATTAACTAGGCTATACGTCCCTGTCAGAAGACAGTGTATAGTAGTGATGCATTAACTAGGCTCTATGTCCCTGTCAGAAGACATGGTATAGTAGTGATGTATTAACTAGGCTCTACGTCCCTGTCAAAAGACAGTGTAATGTGTATTGTAGTGATGTATTAACTAGGCTCTACGTCCCTGTCAGATGACATGGTATAGTGGTGATGTATTAACTAGCTCTACGTCCCAGTCAGAAGTCCTGGTATAGTAGTGATGTATTAACTAGGCTCTATGTCCCTGTCAGAAGACATGGTATAGTAGTCGTGATGTATTAACTAGGCTCTATGTCCCAGTCAGAAGACATGGTATAGTAGTGATGTATTAACTAGGCTCTACGTCCCTGTCAAAAGACAATGTATAGTAGTGATGTATTAACTAGGCTCTAAATCCCTGTCAGAAGACATGGTATAGCAGTAGTGATGTATTAACTAGGCTCTACATCCCTGTCAGAAGACATGGTATAGTAGTGATGTATTAACTAGGCTCTATGTCCCTGTCAGAAGACATGGTATAGTAGTGATGTATTAACTAGGCTCTATGTCCCTGTCAGAAGACATGGTATAGTAGTGATGTATTAACTAGGCTCTACGTCCCTGTCAGAAGACAGTGTTTTGTAGTGATGTATTTACTAGGCTCTACGTCCCTGTCAGAAGACATGGTATAGTAGTGATTTATTAACTAGGCTCTATGTCCCTGTCAGAAGACATGGTATAGTAGTGATGTATTAACTAGGCTCTATGTCCCTGTCAGAAGACAGGGTATAGTAGTGATGTATTAACTAGGCTCTACGTCCCTGTCAGAAGACAGTGTATAGTAGTGATGTATTAACTAGGCTCTAAGTCCCTGTCAGAAGACATGGTATAGCAGTAGTGATGTATTAACTAGGCTCTACATCCCTGTCAGAAGACATGGTATAGTAGTAGTGATGTATTATCTAGGCTCTACGTCCCTGTCAGAAGACATGGTATAGTAGAGATGTATTAACTAGGCTCTACGTCCCTGTCAAAAGACAATGTATAGTAGTGATGTATTAACTAGGCTCTATATCCCTGTCAGAAGACAGTGTATAGTACTGATGTATTAACTAGGCTATACGTCCCTGTCAGAAGACAGTGTATAGTAGTGATGCATTAACTAGGCTCTATGTCCCTGTCAGAAGACATGGTATAGTAGTGATGTATTAACTAGGCTCTACGTCCCTGTCAAAAGACAGTGTAATGTGTATTGTAGTGATGTATTAACTAGGCTCTACGTCCCTGTCAGATGACATGGTATAGTGGTGATGTATTAACTAGCTCTACGTCCCAGTCAGAAGTCCTGGTATAGTAGTGATGTATTAACTAGGCTCTATGTCCCTGTCAGAAGACATGGTATAGTAGTCGTGATGTATTAACTAGGCTCTATGTCCCAGTCAGAAGACATGGTATAGTAGTGATGTATTAACTAGGCTCTACGTCCCTGTCAAAAGACAATGTATAGTAGTGATGTATTAACTAGGCTCTAAATCCCTGTCAGAAGACATGGTATAGCAGTAGTGATGTATTAACTAGGCTCTACATCCCTGTCAGAAGACATGGTATAGTAGTGATGTATTAACTAGGCTCTATGTCCCTGTCAGAAGACATGGTATAGTAGTGATGTATTAACTAGGCTCTATGTCCCTGTCAGAAGACATGGTATAGTAGTGATGTATTAACTAGGCTCTACGTCCCTGTCAGAAGACAGTGTTTTGTAGTGATGTATTTACTAGGCTCTACGTCCCTGTCAGAAGACATGGTATAGTAGTGATTTATTAACTAGGCTCTATGTCCCTGTCAGAAGACATGGTATAGTAGTGATGTATTAACTAGGCTCTATGTCCCTGTCAGAAGACAGGGTATAGTAGTGATGTATTAACTAGGCTCTACGTCCCTGTCAGAAGACAGTGTATAGTAGTGATGTATTAACTAGGCTCTAAGTCCCTGTCAGAAGACATGGTATAGCAGTAGTGATGTATTAACTAGGCTCTACATCCCTGTCAGAAGACATGGTATAGTAGTAGTGATGTATTATCTAGGCTCTACGTCCCTGTCAGAAGACATGGTATAGTAGAGATGTATTAACTAGGCTCTATGTCCCTGTCAGAAGACATGGTATAGTAGTGAGGTTTTAACTGGGCTCTAAGTCCCTGTCAGAAGACATGGTATAGTAGTGATGTATTAACTAGGCTCTATGTCCCTGTCAGAATACATGGTATAGTAGTAGTGATGTATTAACTAGGCTCTACGTCCCTGTCAGAAGACATGGTATAGTAGTAGTGATGTATTAACTAGGCTCTATGTCCCTGTCAGAATACATGGTTTAGCAGTGATGTATTAACTAGGCTCTACGTCCCTGTCAGAAGACATGGTATAGTAGTGATGTATTAACTAGGCTCTACGTCCCTGTCAGAAGACATGGTATAGTAGTGATGTATTAACTAGGCTCTATGTCCCTGTCAGAAGACATGGTATAGTAGTGATGTATTAACTAGGCTCTATGTCCCTGTCAGAAGATATTGGTATAGTAGTGATGTATTAACTAGGCTCTACGTCCCTGTCAGAAGACAGTGTATAGTACTGATGTATTAACTAGGCTCTACGTCCCTGTCAGAAGACAGTGTATAGTAGTGATGCATTAACTAGGCTCTATGTCCCTGTCAGAAGACATGGTATAGTAGTGATGTATTAACTAGGCTCTACGTCCCTGTCAAAAGACAGTGTATTGTAGTGATGTATTAACTAGGATCTACGTCCCTGTCAGAAGACATGGTATAGTAGTGATGTATTAACTAGGCTCTACATCCCTGTCAGAAGTCCTGGTATAGTAGTGATGTATTAACTAGGCTCTATGTCCCTGTCAGAAGACATGGTATAGTAGTCGTAATGTATTAACTAGGCTATATGTCCCAGTCAGAAGACATGGTATAGTAGTGATGTATTAACTAGGCTCTATGTCCCTGTCAAAAGACAATGTATAGTAGTGATGTATTAACTAGGCTCTATATCCCTGTCAGAAGACAGTGTATAGTACTGATGTATTAACTAGGCTATACGTCCCTGTCAGAAGACAGTGTATAGTAGTGATGCATTAACTAGGCTCTATGTCCCTGTCAGAAGACATGGTATAGTAGTGATGTATTAACTAGGCTCTACGTCCCTGTCAAAAGACAGTGTAATGTGTATTGTAGTGATGTATTAACTAGGCTCTACGTCCCTGTCAGATGACATGGTATAGTGGTGATGTATTAACTAGCTCTACGTCCCAGTCAGAAGTCCTGGTATAGTAGTGATGTATTAACTAGGCTCTATGTCCCTGTCAGAAGACATGGTATAGTAGTCGTGATGTATTAACTAGGCTCTATGTCCCAGTCAGAAGACATGGTATAGTAGTGATGTATTAACTAGGCTCTACGTCCCTGTCAAAAGACAATGTATAGTAGTGATGTATTAACTAGGCTCTAAATCCCTGTCAGAAGACATGGTATAGCAGTAGTGATGTATTAACTAGGCTCTACATCCCTGTCAGAAGACATGGTATAGTAGTGATGTATTAACTAGGCTCTATGTCCCTGTCAGAAGACATGGTATAGTAGTGATGTATTAACTAGGCTCTATGTCCCTGTCAGAAGACATGGTATAGTAGTGATGTATTAACTAGGCTCTACGTCCCTGTCAGAAGACAGTGTTTTGTAGTGATGTATTTACTAGGCTCTACGTCCCTGTCAGAAGACATGGTATAGTAGTGATTTATTAACTAGGCTCTATGTCCCTGTCAGAAGACATGGTATAGTAGTGATGTATTAACTAGGCTCTATGTCCCTGTCAGAAGACAGGGTATAGTAGTGATGTATTAACTAGGCTCTACGTCCCTGTCAGAAGACAGTGTATAGTAGTGATGTATTAACTAGGCTCTAAGTCCCTGTCAGAAGACATGGTATAGCAGTAGTGATGTATTAACTAGGCTCTACATCCCTGTCAGAAGACATGGTATAGTAGTAGTGATGTATTATCTAGGCTCTACGTCCCTGTCAGAAGACATGGTATAGTAGAGATGTATTAACTAGGCTCTACGTCCCTGTCAAAAGACAATGTATAGTAGTGATGTATTAACTAGGCTCTATATCCCTGTCAGAAGACAGTGTATAGTACTGATGTATTAACTAGGCTATACGTCCCTGTCAGAAGACAGTGTATAGTAGTGATGCATTAACTAGGCTCTATGTCCCTGTCAGAAGACATGGTATAGTAGTGATGTATTAACTAGGCTCTACGTCCCTGTCAAAAGACAGTGTAATGTGTATTGTAGTGATGTATTAACTAGGCTCTACGTCCCTGTCAGATGACATGGTATAGTGGTGATGTATTAACTAGCTCTACGTCCCAGTCAGAAGTCCTGGTATAGTAGTGATGTATTAACTAGGCTCTATGTCCCTGTCAGAAGACATGGTATAGTAGTCGTGATGTATTAACTAGGCTCTATGTCCCAGTCAGAAGACATGGTATAGTAGTGATGTATTAACTAGGCTCTACGTCCCTGTCAAAAGACAATGTATAGTAGTGATGTATTAACTAGGCTCTAAATCCCTGTCAGAAGACATGGTATAGCAGTAGTGATGTATTAACTAGGCTCTACATCCCTGTCAGAAGACATAGTATAGTAGTGATGTATTAACTAGGCTCTATGTCCCTGTCAGAAGACATGGTATAGTAGTGATGTATTAACTAGGCTCTATGTCCCTGTCAGAAGACATGGTATAGTAGTGATGTATTAACTAGGCTCTACGTCCCTGTCAGAAGACAGTGTTTTGTAGTGATGTATTTACTAGGCTCTACGTCCCTGTCAGAAGACATGGTATAGTAGTGATTTATTAACTAGGCTCTATGTCCCTGTCAGAAGACATGGTATAGTAGTGATGTATTAACTAGGCTCTATGTCCCTGTCAGAAGACAGGGTATAGTAGTGATGTATTAACTAGGCTCTACGTCCCTGTCAGAAGACAGTGTATAGTAGTGATGTATTAACTAGGCTCTAAGTCCCTGTCAGAAGACATGGTATAGCAGTAGTGATGTATTAACTAGGCTCTACATCCCTGTCAGAAGACATGGTATAGTAGTAGTGATGTATTATCTAGGCTCTACGTCCCTGTCAGAAGACATGGTATAGTAGAGATGTATTAACTAGGCTCTACGTCCCTGTCAGAAGATATGGTATACTAGAAATGTATTAACTAGGCTCTACGTCCCTGTCAGAAGACAGTGTATAGTAGAGATGTATTAACTAGGCTCTATGTCCCTGTCAGAAGACATGGTATAGTAGTGATGTATTAACTAGGCTCTATGTCCCTGTCAGAAGATATTGGTATAGTAGTGATGTATTAACTAGGCTCTACGTCCCTGTCAGAAGACATGGTATAGTAGTGATGTATTAACTAGGCTCTACGTCCCTGTCAAAAGACAGTGTAATGTGTATTGTAGTGATGTATTAACTAGGCTCTACGTCCCTGTCAGATGACATGGTATAGTGGTGATGTATTAACTAGCTCTACGTCCCAGTCAGAAGTCCTGGTATAGTAGTGATGTATTAACTAGGCTCTATGTCCCTGTCAGAAGACATGGTATAGTAGTCGTGATGTATTAACTAGGCTCTATGTCCCAGTCAGAAGACATGGTATAGTAGTGATGTATTAACTAGGCTCTACGTCCCTGTCAAAAGACAATGTATAGTAGTGATGTATTAACTAGGCTCTAAATCCCTGTCAGAAGACATGGTATAGCAGTAGTGATGTATTAACTAGGCTCTACATCCCTGTCAGAAGACATAGTATAGTAGTGATGTATTAACTAGGCTCTATGTCCCTGTCAGAAGACATGGTATAGTAGTGATGTATTAACTAGGCTCTATGTCCCTGTCAGAAGACATGGTATAGTAGTGATGTATTAACTAGGCTCTACGTCCCTGTCAGAAGACAGTGTTTTGTAGTGATGTATTTACTAGGCTCTACGTCCCTGTCAGAAGACATGGTATAGTAGTGATTTATTAACTAGGCTCTATGTCCCTGTCAGAAGACATGGTATAGTAGTGATGTATTAACTAGGCTCTATGTCCCTGTCAGAAGACAGGGTATAGTAGTGATGTATTAACTAGGCTCTACGTCCCTGTCAGAAGACAGTGTATAGTAGTGATGTATTAACTAGGCTCTAAGTCCCTGTCAGAAGACATGGTATAGCAGTAGTGATGTATTAACTAGGCTCTACATCCCTGTCAGAAGACATGGTATAGTAGTAGTGATGTATTATCTAGGCTCTACGTCCCTGTCAGAAGACATGGTATAGTAGAGATGTATTAACTAGGCTCTACGTCCCTGTCAGAAGATATGGTATACTAGAAATGTATTAACTAGGCTCTACGTCCCTGTCAGAAGACAGTGTATAGTAGAGATGTATTAACTAGGCTCTATGTCCCTGTCAGAAGACATGGTATAGTAGTGATGTATTAACTAGGCTCTATGTCCCTGTCAGAAGATATTGGTATAGTAGTGATGTATTAACTAGGCTCTACGTCCCTGTCAGAAGACATGGTATAGTAGTGATGTATTAACTAGGCTCTACGTCCCTGTCAAAAGACAGTGTAATGTGTATTGTAGTGATGTATTAACTAGGCTCTACGTCCCTGTCAGATGACATGGTATAGTGGTGATGTATTAACTAGCTCTACGTCCCAGTCAGAAGTCCTGGTATAGTAGTGATGTATTAACTAGGCTCTATGTCCCTGTCAGAAGACATGGTATAGTAGTCGTGATGTATTAACTAGGCTCTATGTCCCAGTCAGAAGACATGGTATAGTAGTGATGTATTAACTAGGCTCTACGTCCCTGTCAAAAGACAATGTATAGTAGTGATGTATTAACTAGGCTCTAAATCCCTGTCAGAAGACATGGTATAGCAGTAGTGATGTATTAACTAGGCTCTACATCCCTGTCAGAAGACATGGTATAGTAGTGATGTATTAACTAGGCTCTATGTCCCTGTCAGAAGACATGGTATAGTAGTGATGTATTAACTAGGCTCTATGTCCCTGTCAGAAGACATGGTATAGTAGTGATGTATTAACTAGGCTCTACGTCCCTGTCAGAAGACAGTGTTTTGTAGTGATGTATTTACTAGGCTCTACGTCCCTGTCAGAAGACATGGTATAGTAGTGATTTATTAACTAGGCTCTATGTCCCTGTCAGAAGACATGGTATAGTAGTGATGTATTAACTAGGCTCTATGTCCCTGTCAGAAGACAGGGTATAGTAGTGATGTATTAACTAGGCTCTACGTCCCTGTCAGAAGACAGTGTATAGTAGTGATGTATTAACTAGGCTCTAAGTCCCTGTCAGAAGACATGGTATAGCAGTAGTGATGTATTAACTAGGCTCTACATCCCTGTCAGAAGACATGGTATAGTAGTAGTGATGTATTATCTAGGCTCTACGTCCCTGTCAGAAGACATGGTATAGTAGAGATGTATTAACTAGGCTCTACGTCCCTGTCAGAAGATATGGTATACTAGAAATGTATTAACTAGGCTCTACGTCCCTGTCAGAAGACAGTGTATAGTAGAGATGTATTAACTAGGCTCTATGTCCCTGTCAGAAGACATGGTATAGTAGTGATGTATTAACTAGGCTCTATGTCCCTGTCAGAAGATATTGGTATAGTAGTGATGTATTAACTAGGCTCTACGTCCCTGTCAGAAGACAGTGTATAGTACTGATGTATTAACTAGGCTCTACGTCCCTGTCAGAAGACAGTGTATAGTAGTGATGCATTAACTAGGCTCTATGTCCCTGTCAGAAGACATGGTATAGTAGTGATGTATTAACTAGGCTCTACGTCCCTGTCAAAAGACAGTGTATTGTAGTGATGTATTAACTAGGATCTACGTCCCTGTCAGAAGACATGGTATAGTAGTGATGTATTAACTAGGCTCTACATCCCTGTCAGAAGTCCTGGTATAGTAGTGATGTATTAACTAGGCTCTATGTCCCTGTCAGAAGACATGGTATAGTAGTCGTAATGTATTAACTAGGCTCTATGTCCCAGTCAGAAGACATGGTATAGTAGTGATGTATTAACTAGGCTCTATGTCCCTGTCAAAAGACAATGTATAGTAGTGATGTATTAACTAGGCTCTATGTCCCTGTCAGAAGACAGTGTATAGTACTGATGTATTAACTAGGCTATACGTCCCTGTCAGAAGACAGTGTATATTAGTGATGCATTAACTAGGCTCTATGTCCCTGTCAGAAGACATGGTATAGTAGTGATGTATTAACTAGGCTCTACGTCCCTGTCAAAAGACAGTGTATTGTGTATTGTAGTGATGTATTAACTAGGCTCTACGTCCCTGTCAGATGACATGGTATAGTGGTGATGTATTAACTAGCTCTACGTCCCAGTCAGAAGTCCTGGTATAGTAGTGATGTATTAACTAGGCTCTATGTCCCTGTCAGAAGACATGGTATAGTAGTCGTGATGTATTAACTAGGCTCTATGTCCCAGTCAGAAGACATGGTATAGTAGTGATGTATTAACTAGGCTCTACGTCCCTGTCAAAAGACAATGTATAGTAGTGATGTATTAACTAGGCACTCTGTCCCTGTCAGAAGACATGGTATAGTAGTAGTGAAGTATTAACTAGGCTCTATGTCCCTGTCAGAAGACATGGTATAGTAGTAGTGTATATATTAACTAGGCTCTGTGTCCCTGTCAGAAGACTTGGTAGAGTAGTGATGAATTAACTAGGCTCTATGTCCCTGTCAGAAGACATGGTATAGTAGTGATGTATTAACTAGGCTCTACGTCCCTGTCAGAAGACATGGTATAGTAGTAGTGATGTATTAACTAGGCTCTACGTCCCTGTCAGATGACATGGTATAGTAGTAGTGATGTATTAACTAGGCTCTGTGTCCCTGTCAGAAGACTTGGTATAGTAGTGATGTATTAACTAGGCTCTATGTCCCTGTCAGAAGACATGGTATAGTAGTGAGGTTTTAACTGGGCTCTAAGTCCCTGTCAGAAGACATGGTATAGTAGTGATGTATTAACTAGGCTCTACGTCCCTGTCAGAAGACATGGTATAGTAGTAGTGATGTATTAACTAGGCTCTATGTCCCTGTCAGAAGACATGGTTTAGCAGTGATGTATTAACTAGGCTCTACGTCCCTGTCAGAAGACATGGTATAGTAGTGATGTATTAACTAGGCTCTACGTCCATGTCAGAAGACATGGTATAGTAGTAGTGATGTATTAACTAGGCTCTACGTCCCTGTCAGAAGACATGGTATAGAAGTGATGTATTAACTAGGGTCTATGTCCCTGTCAGAAGACATGGTTTAGCAGTGATGTATTAACTAGGCTCTACGTCCCTGTCAGAAGACATGGTATAGTAGTGATGTATTAACTAGGCTCTACGTCTATGTCAGAAGACATGGTATAGTAGTAGTGATGTATTAACAAGGCTCTACGTCCCTGTCAGAAGACATGGTATAGAAGTGATGTATTAACTAGGGTCTATGTCCCTGTCAGAAGACATGGTATAGTAGTAGTGATGTATTAACTAGGCTCTGTGTCCCTGTCAGAAGACATGGTATAGTAGTGATGTATTAACTAGGCTCTATGTCCCTGTCAGAAGACATGGTATAGTAGTGATGTATTAACTAGGCTCTACGTCCCTGTCAGAAGACATGGTATAGTAGTAGTGATGTATTAACTAGGCTCTACGTCACTGTCAGATAACATGGTATAGTAGTAGTGATGTATTAACTAGGCTCTATGTCCCTGTCAGAAGACATGGTATAGTAGTACTGATGTATTAACTAGGCTCTGTGTCCCTGTCAGAAGACATGGTATAGTAGTGATGTATTAACTAGGCTCTATGTCCCTGTCAGAAGACATGGTATAGTAGTGATGTATTAACTAGGCTCTACGTCCCTGTCAGAAGACATGGTATAGTAGTAGTGATGTATTAACTAGGCTCTACGTCACTGTCAGATAACATGGTATAGTAGTGATGTATTAAATAGGCTCTATGTCCCTGTCAGAAGACATGGTATAGTAGTAGTGATGTATTAACTAGGCTCTATGTCCCTGTCAGAAGACATGGTATAGTAGTAGTGATGTATTAACTAGGCTCTATGTCCATGTCAGAGGACATGGTATAGTAGTGATGTATTAACTAGGCTTTATGTCCCTGTCAGAAGACATTGTATAGTAGTGATGTATTAACTAGGCTTTACGTCTCTGTCAGAAGACATGGTGTAGTAGTGATGTATTAACTAGGCTCTATGTCCCTGTCAGAAGACATGGTATAGTAGTGATGTATTAACTAGGCTCTATATCCCTGTCAGAAGACATGGTATAGTAGTGATGTATTAACTAGGCTCTACGTCCCTGTCAGAAGACAGTGTTTTGTAGTGATGTATTTACTAGGCTCTACGTCCCTGTCAGAAGACAGTGTATAGTTGTGATGTATTAACTAGGCTCTATGTCCCTGTCAGAAGACATGGTATAGTAGTGATGTATTAACTAGACTCTATGTCCCTGTCAGAAGACATGGTATAGTAGTGATGTATTAACTAGGCTCTACGTCCCTGTCAGAAGACAGTGTATTGTAGTGATGTATTAACTAGGCTCTACGTCCCTGTCAGAAGACATGGTATAGTAGTGATGTATTAACTAGAATCTACGTCCCTGTCAAAAGACAGTGTATTGTAGTGATGTATTAACTAGGCTCTACGTCCCTGTCAGAAGACATGGTATAGTAGTGATGTATTAACTAGGCTCTACATCCCTGTAAGATGACATGGTATAGTGGTGATGTATTAACTAGGCTCTACGTCCCTGTCAGAAGTCCTGGTATAGTAGTGATGTATTAACTAGGCTCTATGTCCCAGTCAGAAGACATGGTATAGTAGTGATGTATTAACTAGGCTCTACGTCCCTGTCAAAAGACAATGTATAGTAGTGATGTATTAACTAGGCTCTAAATCCCTGTCAGAAGACATGGTATAGTAGTGATGTATTAACTAGGCACTCTGTCCTTGTCAGAAGACATGGTATAGTAGTAGTGATGTATTAACTAGGCTCTGTGTCCCTGTCAGAAGACTTGGTATAGTAGTGATGTATTAACTAGGCTCTATGTCCCTGTCAGAAGACATGGTATAGTAGTGATGTATTAACTATGCTCTATGTCCCTGTCAGAAGACATGGTATAGTAGTAGTTATGTATTAACTAGGCTCTACGTCCCTGTCAGAAGACATGGTATAGTAGTGATGTATTAACTAGGCTCTATGTCCCTGTCAGAATACTTGGTATAGTAGTGATGTATTAACTAGGCTCTATGTCCCTGTCAGAAGACATGGTATAGTAGTGAGGTATTAACTATGCTCTAAGTCCCTGTCAGAAGACATGGTATAGTAGTGATGTAATAACTAGGCTCTATGTCCCTGTCAGAAGACATGGTATAGTAGTAGTGATGTATTATCTAGGCTCTACGTCCCTGTCAGAAGACATGGTATAGTAGTAGTGATGTATTAACTAGGCTCTATGTCCCTGTCAGAAGACATGGTATAGCAGTGATGTATTAACTATGCTCTACGTCCCTGTCAGAAGACATGGTATAGTAGTGATGTTTTAACTAGGCTCTATGTCCCTGTCAGAAGACATGGTATAGCAGTAGTGATGTATTAACTAGGCTCTACGTCCCTGTCAGAAGACATGGTATAGTAGTAGTGATGTATTAACTAGGCTCTACGTCCCTGTCAGAAGACATGGTATAGTAGGGATGTATTAACTAGGCTCTACGTCCCTGTCAGAAGACATGGTATAGTAGTGATGTATTAACTAGGCTCTATGTCCCAGTCAGAAGACATGGTATAGTAGTGATGTATTAACTAGGCTCTACGTCCCTGTCAAAAGACAATGTATAGTAGTGATGTATTAAATAGGCTCTAAATCCCTGTCAGAAGACATGGTATAGTAGTGATGTATTAACTAGGCACTCTGTCCTTGTCAGAAGACATGGTATAGTAGTAGTGATGTATTAACTAGCCTCTGTGTCCCTGTCAGAAGACTTGGTATAGTAGTGATGTATTAACTAGGCTCTATGTCCCTGTCAGAAGACATGGTATAGTAGTGATGTATTAACTATGCTCTATGTCCCTGTCAGAAGACATGGTATAGTAGTAGTTATGTATTAACTAGGCTCTACGTCCCTGTCAGAAGACATGGTATAGTAGTGATGTATTAACTAGGCTCTATGTCCCTGTCAGAATACTTGGTATAGTAGTGATGTATTAACTAGGCTCTATGTCCCTGTCAGAAGACATGGTATAGTAGTGAGGTATTAACTATGCTCTAAGTCCCTGTCAGAAGACATGGTATAGTAGTGATGTAATAACTAGGCTCTATGTCCCTGTCAGAAGACATGGTATAGTAGTAGTAATGTATTATCTAGGCTCTACGTCCCTGTCAGAAGACATGGTATAGTAGTAGTGATGTATTAACTAGGCTCTATGTCCCTGTCAGAAGACATGGTATAGCAGTGATGTATTAACTATGCTCTACGTCCCTGTCAGAAGACATGGTATAGTAGTGATGTTTTAACTAGGCTCTATGTCCCTGTCAGAAGACATGGTATAGCAGTAGTGATGTATTAACTAGGCTCTACGTCCCTGTCAGAAGACATGGTATAGTAGTAGTGATGTATTAACTAGGCTCTACGTCCCTGTCAGAAGACATGGTATAGTAGGGATGTATTAACTAGGCTCTACGTCCCTGTCAGAAGACATGGTATAGTAGTGATGTATTAACTAGGCTCTACGTCCCTGTCAGAAGACAGTGTATAGTACTGATGTATTAACTAGGCTCTACGTCCCTGTCAGAAGACAGTGTATAGTAGTGATGCATTAACTAGGCTCTATGTCCCTGTCAGAAGACATGGTATAGTAGTGATGTATTAACTAGGCTCTACGTCCCTGTCAAAAGACAGTGTATTGTAGTGATGTATTAACTAGGATCTACGTCCCTGTCAGAAGACATGGTATAGTAGTGATGTATTAACTAGGCTCTACGTCTATGTCAGAAGACATGGTATAGTAGTAGTGATGTATTAACAAGGCTCTACGTCCCTGTCAGAAGACATGGTATAGAAGTGATGTATTAACTAGGGTCTATGTCCCTGTCAGAAGACATGGTATAGTAGTAGTGATGTATTAACTAGGCTCTGTGTCCCTGTCAGAAGACATGGTATAGTAGTGATGTATTAACTAGGCTCTATGTCCCTGTCAGAAGACATGGTATAGTAGTGATGTATTAACTAGGCTCTACGTCCCTGTCAGAAGACATGGTATAGTAGTAGTGATGTATTAACTAGGCTCTACGTCACTGTCAGATAACATGGTATAGTAGTAGTGATGTATTAACTAGGCTCTATGTCCCTGTCAGAAGACATGGTATAGTAGTACTGATGTATTAACTAGGCTCTGTGTCCCTGTCAGAAGACTTGGTATAGTAGTGATGTATTAACTAGGCTCTATGTCCCAGTCAGAAGACATGGTATAGTAGTGATGTATTAACTAGGCTCTACGTCCCTGTCAAAAGACAATGTATAGTAGTGATGTATTAACTAGGCTCTAAATCCCTGTCAGAAGACATGGTATAGTAGTGATGTATTAACTAGGCACTCTGTCCTTGTCAGAAGACATGGTATAGTAGTAGTGATGTATTAACTAGGCTCTGTGTCCCTGTCAGAAGACTTGGTATAGTAGTGATGTATTAACTAGGCTCTATGTCCCTGTCAGAAGACATGGTATAGTAGTGATGTATTAACTATGCTCTATGTCCCTGTCAGAAGACATGGTATAGTAGTAGTTATGTATTAACTAGGCTCTACGTCCCTGTCAGAAGACATGGTATAGTAGTGATGTATTAACTAGGCTCTATGTCCCTGTCAGAATACTTGGTATAGTAGTGATGTATTAACTAGGCTCTATGTCCCTGTCAGAAGACATGGTATAGTAGTGAGGTATTAACTATGCTCTAAGTCCCTGTCAGAAGACATGGTATAGTAGTGATGTAATAACTAGGCTCTATGTCCCTGTCAGAAGACATGGTATAGTAGTAGTGATGTATTATCTAGGCTCTACGTCCCTGTCAGAAGACATGGTATAGTAGTAGTGATGTATTAACTAGGCTCTATGTCCCTGTCAGAAGACATGGTATAGCAGTGATGTATTAACTATGCTCTACGTCCCTGTCAGAAGACATGGTATAGTAGTGATGTTTTAACTAGGCTCTATGTCCCTGTCAGAAGACATGGTATAGCAGTAGTGATGTATTAACTAGGCTCTACGTCCCTGTCAGAAGACATGGTATAGTAGTAGTGATGTATTAACTAGGCTCTACGTCCCTGTCAGAAGACATGGTATAGTAGGGATGTATTAACTAGGCTCTACGTCCCTGTCAGAAGACATGGTATAGTAGTGATGTATTAACTAGGCTCTATGTCCCAGTCAGAAGACATGGTATAGTAGTGATGTATTAACTAGGCTCTACGTCCCTGTCAAAAGACAATGTATAGTAGTGATGTATTAACTAGGCTCTAAATCCCTGTCAGAAGACATGGTATAGTAGTGATGTATTAACTAGGCACTCTGTCCTTGTCAGAAGACATGGTATAGTAGTAGTGATGTATTAACTAGGCTCTGTGTCCCTGTCAGAAGACTTGGTATAGTAGTGATGTATTAACTAGGCTCTATGTCCCTGTCAGAAGACATGGTATAGTAGTGATGTATTAACTATGCTCTATGTCCCTGTCAGAAGACATGGTATAGCAGTGATGTATTAACTATGCTCTACGTCCCTGTCAGAAGACATGGTATAGTAGTGATGTTTTAACTAGGCTCTATGTCCATGTCAGAAGACATGGTATAGCAGTAGTGATGTATTAACTAGGCTCTACGTCCCTGTCAGAAGACATGGTATAGTAGTAGTGATGTATTAACTAGGCTCTACGTCCCTGTCAGAAGACATGGTATAGTAGGGATGTATTAACTAGGCTCTACGTCCCTGTCAGAAGACATGGTATAGTAGTGATGTATTAACTAGGCTCTATGTCCCTGTCAGAATACTTGGTATAGTAGTGATGTATTAACTAGGCTCTATGTCCCTGTCAGAAGACATGGTATAGTAGTGAGGTATTAACTATGCTCTAAGTCCCTGTCAGAAGACATGGTATAGTAGTGAAGTATTAACTATGCTCTAAGTCCCTGTCAGAAGACATGGTATAGTAGTGATGTAATAACTAGGCTCTATGTCCCTGTCAGAAGACATGGTATAGTAGTAGTGATGTATTATCTAGGCTCTACGTCCCTGTCAGAAGACATGGTATAGTAGTAGTGATGTATTAACTAGGCTCTATGTCCCTGTCAGAAGACATGGTATAGCAGTGATGTATTAACTATGCTCTACGTCCCTGTCAGAAGACATGGTATAGTAGTGATGTTTTAACTAGGCTCTATGTCCCTGTCAGAAGACATGGTATAGCAGTAGTGATGTATTAACTAGGCTCTACGTCCCTGTCAGAAGACATGGTATAGTAGTAGTGATGTATTAACTAGGCTCTACGTCCCTGTCAGAAGACATGGTATAGTAGGGATGTATTAACTAGGCTCTACGTCCCTGTCAGAAGACATGGTATAGTAGTGATGTATTAACTAGGCTCTATGTCCCAGTCAGAAGACATGGTATAGTAGTGATGTATTAACTAGGCTCTACGTCCCTGTCAAAAGACAATGTATAGTAGTGATGTATTAACTAGGCTCTAAATCCCTGTCAGAAGACATGGTATAGTAGTGATGTATTAACTAGGCACTCTGTCCTTGTCAGAAGACATGGTATAGTAGTAGTGATGTATTAACTAGGCTCTGTGTCCCTGTCAGAAGACTTGGTATAGTAGTGATGTATTAACTAGGCTCTATGTCCCTGTCAGAAGACATGGTATAGTAGTGATGTATTAACTATGCTCTATGTCCCTGTCAGAAGACATGGTATAGTAGTAGTTATGTATTAACTAGGCTCTACGTCCCTGTCAGAAGACATGGTATAGTAGTGATGTATTAACTAGGCTCTATGTCCCTGTCAGAATACTTGGTATAGTAGTGATGTATTAACTAGGCTCTATGTCCCTGTCAGAAGACATGGTATAGTATTGAGGTATTAACTATGCTCTAAGTCCCTGTCAGAAGACATGGTATAGTAGTGATGTAATAACTAGGCTCTATGTCCCTGTCAGAAGACATGGTATAGTAGTAGTGATGTATTATCTAGGCTCTACGTCCCTGTCAGAAGACATGGTATAGTAGTAGTGATGTATTAACTAGGCTCTATGTCCCTGTCAGAAGACATGGTATAGCAGTGATGTATTAACTATGCTCTACGTCCCTGTCAGAAGACATGGTATAGTAGTGATGTTTTAACTAGGCTCTATGTCCCTGTCAGAAGACATGGTATAGCAGTAGTGATGTATTAACTAGGCTCTACGTCCCTGTCAGAAGACATGGTATAGTAGTAGTGATGTATTAACTGTCATGAGCACTCTCTCTCCCTGGTAGCAACATTAATTGCATTCAATTCTCTGCCACTCTGCTCTCTCTCTCCCTACTCTGCCTAACGAGCTCCACCTGGCTCCGCCCTGCTCTGCTCTTGTTACCTGGCCAGCTGCACTGCATTTCCCACTCACCATCCTCACCTTGCCTCACTCTGTTCTAATTACTCTGCCAGCTGAACTGCATTTCCCCACTAACCTCTCCCAGTATATCAAGCCCTGTTTTTCAGCCAAGCCCTGTCAGATCGTCTTCAAACCCGGACCAGTAACCTGCCTGTCTGCGCTCTGACTCCTGTTTGTGATACCGATCCTTTCTTGACTGCCTCCTTGTTCTACTGCCCCGTCTATCCCGACCTGCCTTCTGGACCTCGACTACTCTCCGATCTTCAGCCCCTCCGGTAACTCGATTCTGCTTTCTGTCTCTCACCACGATATTTGCCCAGCCCTGATCTGTACTTCTGCCTGCCATTCATATTGCTGTTGTGTGTGTGTTCCCCCAGGTCTCCGACCACCAGATGAGCGTGCCCAGACGCTTCACCACCCTCAGCCCGATACGCCGCTCCATCACTGGGGAACACACACACTAAGCACTTGGACTGGACACCCCCGGACATTTGGTGACCCCCGGAGCACAGGTACCCACAGGACCCTGAAAGACCCCAGAGCCCCAAGCACCCCTGGAACCCCTGACACCCCTGGCACTCCTCTTCCCGCCTGAAACCTTCAATAAAGAACTCTGAATTTGAACTTGCGCTCTTGGGTCCTCTTCTGTCCGTGACAGAACGATCTGACCATCATGGACCCAGCGCACTCCCTGACCACGATGGAAGAAGAGCCAGAGATGACTGCCCTACAGCGACTGGAACGCTCTGAGGGAGACATAAATCGGATGGCTGGCGACATCGCTTCCCTTCTCCAGCTATTCAACCAGCAGCAACAACAGTTCCAACTGCAGCAACAACAGCTAGCCCAAGCCCTGCAACTACTCTCAAACCCGGCTACTCCACCTGCACCCCCCCCTGGTCCTTCTGTTCCTGTACCACCGACACTCCTTCATCCCTCCGCTGGAGGTCCCAATGCTGCAGGCCCGGCAGTGCTGCCACCAGATCCCCACGCTCCTGAACCAAAGATTGGGAACCCGGAACGTTTTGATGGCAACCAGAAGCAAGTAAGACCATTCTTGAGCAGCTGCCGAATCCAGTTTGCACTACAGCCCAGGACTTTCTCAACAGAGGGAGCCAAGGTGGGGTATGTCATCACACATCTCACCGGTCGAGCTCGGTTGTGGGGAACGGCGGAATTCGACCGGCAAACCCCAGCCTGTGCCTCCTTCAGTGCCTTTGAGGAGGAGATGTTAAAGGTCTTTGACCTAGGCTCGCCAACAGCCGAAGCGTCACAAGCTCTGCTCACCATCCGTCAGGGCAATCGGACAGTGGCAGACTTCTCCATTGACTTTCGTACCCTGGCCAGTCAAAGCTCGTTTAACCCAGAGGCACTGGTGCAAGCCTTCCTCCATAGCCTGGCGGACTATATCAAAGACGAGCTTGTTTCCCATGACCCGCCCTCAACGCTTGATGCCGCCATTGACCTTGCCGTCCGCATTGACCGCCGTATACAGACCCGGAGGAGGGAGAAGGGCCGTCTCAGTCAACCTGCCATCCGCACTCGGGTCGATACCGCTTCTGTCCAGCCCCTGCCTGTCAAGTCCCATAGCCAACTCAATCAGCCTGAGCCCATGGAGATTGGCCGTGCCTCTCTGACTCCCGAGGAGCGTCGGCGCCGTCTAAGCTCCAACCTTTGCCTCTACTGTGGTGGCGAAAATCACCGTGTCGCCACTTGTCCGGCAAAAGCCGCAGCTCACCAGGTGTAGGGGAGATCCGGGTGAGCTCAACAAGCCTTCAGTCTCCCTCCATCCGAAAGACCCTGCTTCATCTCCGCCTTCAGCTTTCTGACAAGACTCATACATTGGCCGCCCTTGTGGATTCCGGAGCCGAAGCAAACATCATGGACCCTGAGCTTGCACAGCAACTGGGCGTGAACCATCATCAACTGACACAACCCATTCCTGCACGAGCCCTGGATGGGCATCATCTTGGCACTGTCACTCATATCTCCGCCCCTGTGACAATCCTGCTGTCAGGAAACCACCAGGAGTCCATCCAGTTTCACCTCCTACACTCACCTGGCCAACCACTCATTCTTGGATACCCGTGGCTCCGTCAGCACAACCCCCACATCGACTGGGAGACAGGAACAGTCCGTGAGTGGGGAAGGAGTTGTCACCAGACCTGTTTAAGGGGGGCCACCCTGCCCGTTCACCGGGAAAGATCTAGCGCTACCCCCGACATATCCAATGTTCCGGCCTGTTACCACAGCCTGAAAGAGGTGTTCAACAAATCCAAGGCGACATCTCTACCCCCACACAGACCCTATGACTGCGCGATTGATCTCCTGCCTGGCACAGCACCTCCCAAGGGTCGTCTGTATTCACTGTCAGCCCCGGAAAGAAAGGCCATGGAGGACTACATTAATGACTCTCTTGCCGCCGGGATAATTAGACCGTCATCTTCCCCCGCAGGAGCGGGATTCTTCTTTGTCGGCAAGAAGGACGGTTCTCTTCGTCCATGCATAGATTACCGGGGTCTGAACGACATCACGGTTAAGAATCGCTACCCACTGCCCTTACTTTCGTCTGCCTTCGAACTGCTGCAGGGAGCCACTGTATTCACAAAGCTGGACCTTCGCAATGCCTACCATCTGGTGCGGATGAGGGAGGGAGACGAATGGAAGACAGCGTTCAACACACCAACCGGCCACTATGAATATCTCGTCATGCCCTTCGGCCTCACCAATGCCCCAGCAGTTTTTCAAGCCCTAGTGAATGATATCCTCAGGGACATGCTAAATACGTTCGTATTTGTGTACCTTGACGATATTTTAATATTCTCAAAGACTCTGTCAGAACACACGCACCACGTCCAGTTGGTCCTGCGCCGCCTGCTGGAGAACTCTCTTTTCGTGAAGGCAGAGAAGTGCGAGTTCCATGCCAAAACCGTTTCATTCCTGGGGTATGTGGTGACCGAGGGCAGCATTCAGATGGATCTCACGAAGGTGTCGGCTGTCACTTCCTGGCCAGTTCCTGAGTCTCGGAAAAAGTTGCAACAGTTCCTGGGCTTTGCCAACTTTTATAGGAGATTCATCAGAAACTATAGCACAGTGGCTGCACCCCTCACGGCGCTAACCAGCACTAAACAACCGTACCAATGGACATCAGCTGCTGATAAGGCCTTCAATATCCTCAAGACATGTTTCACTTCTGCTCCCATCCTCCAGATGCCAGATGCAGCAAGGCAGTTTGTGGTGGAGGTAGATGCTTCGGACGTGGGAGTGGGTGCAGTGCTTTCTCAAAGAGCAGCTGAGGATGGCAAGATGCACCCCTGTGCCTTCTACTCCCGTCGGCTAACCCCTGCCGAATGCAACTACGACATTGGGAACCGCGAGCTGTTGGCTGTCAAGCTCGCCCTTGAAGAATGGCGGCACTGGTTAGAGGGGTCAAAGGAACCATTCGTAGTGTGGACAGACCACAAGAACCTGGAGTATATCCAAACAGCCAGGAGGCTGAACTCCCGTCAACAGCGGTGGTCTCTGTTCTTTACGCGCTTCAATTTCACGCTCTCCTACCGCCCGGGATCTCGCAACATCAAACCTGATGCTCTTTCCCGGATGTTTCAGAAGGACGAGACCACCGCCATGACAGCCCCCATTCTTCCCAGCCACTTGGTCGTAGCGGCCCTCACCTGGGAGATCGAGAAGCAGGTCATGGAGGCTCTTCGGGACCAGCCAGGTCCAAGCACCAGCGCCCCCAACCGTCTGTTTGTTCCAGCAAATCTCAGGTCACCTGTGATTCAGTGGGGGCACGAATCCCGTCTGGCCTGTCATCCCGGCATCACTCGCACCCTTCATCTGGTCCGCCAGCGGTTCTGGTGGCGGCGGATGAGACGGGATGTCCGAGAATTCATCCGAGCTTGTCCCACTTGTAACCGAAACAAGACCCCCAACCAGCCTCCTGCTGGGTTGCTGCAACCCCTACTCATACCCAAGAGGCCCTGGTCCCACGTTTCACTGGACTTTGTTACGGGCCTTCCGCCCTCTGACGGACACACAGTCATCCTTACCATTGTTGACCGCTTTAGTAAGATGACCCACTTCGTGCCCCTTCCCAAACTACCCTCTGCTAAAGAGACCTCCCAGGTGGTCCTGGAACATGTGTTTCGTATCCATGGCCTACCCCAGGATATAGTGTCAGACCGGGGCCCGCAATTCTCAGCAACCTTTTGGAAGGAGTTCTGTCATCTCCTTGGGGCCACCGCCAGCCTATCGTCTGGATTCCACCCGCAGTCAAACGGCCAGACTGAACGCATGAACCAGGAGCTGGAGAAGGCACTGAGGTGTGTGGCTTCCCAAAATCCCCGGGCCTGGGCTCAACACCTGCTCTGGGTGGAATATGCCCATAATTCACTCACCAGTTCCTCCACCGGGCTCTCCCCCTTTCAGTGTGTCTACGGGTATCAACCTCCACTGTTTGCCAGCCAGGAGGCGGATGCCACCTGTCCGTCTGCTCTTGCGTATGCCCGCCGCTGCCGCCGCACTTGGGCCCAGGCTCGCACTGTGCTCCTGAAGTCTGGAACCAGCTACGCCGTCGGTGCCAACCGACGGAGGACCCCAGCACCTACTTACCGGGTTGGTCAGAAGGTCTGGCTGTCTGCCCGGGATCTGCCGCTGCGGGTTGAATCACGAAAGCTGGCCCCTCGCTTCATTGGTCCTTTTCCTGTGCAGAAAGTCATCAGTCCAACGGCGGTCCGACTTCAGTTGCCCGCTTCCATGCGGGTCCACCCCACCTTCCACGTCTCCAAGGTCAAGCCGGTCCATGAAAGTCCCCTGGTCCCTGCAGCTCCGGCGCCACCTCCTCCGCGCCTCGTAGATGGCGGTCCTGTCTTCACCGTCCGGCGGCTGCTCCGCTCTAGGCGAAGGGGTAGGGGTCTCCAGTACCTCGTTGACTGGGAGGGATATGGTCCAGAGGAGAGGACCTGGATCCCGGCCAGGAGGATAGTGGACCGGACCCTTATCACTGACTTCCACCGACTACATCCTGATCAGCCTGCAATCCGTAGGGGCCGTCCAAGAGGGGTTCCTAGCCGTCCTGCCCGCCCTGCTTCCTGTCCTGTGCCTGACCCTGCTCCTGTCTCAGTGCCTGTCCTGTCTCCCGACCGTGACCCTCCAGCTCCTTCTGAGGATGAGGAGATTCACTCGGACCGCTCGGAGGAGTTCTGACCCGCCGCCTGCTCCCCTCCACCCTCCCGGCATGATGTTGTTCTTGGGACTTCTGGGGCCGTCCCTTGGAGGGGGGGTCCTGTCATGAGCACTCTCTCTCCCTGGTAGCAACATTAATTGCATTCAATTCTCTGCCACTCTGCTCTCTCTCTCCCTACTCTGCCTAACGAGCTCCACCTGGCTCCGCCCTGCTCTGCTCTTGTTACCTGGCCAGCTGCACTGCATTTCCCACTCACCATCCTCACCTTGCCTCACTCTGTTCTAATTACTCTGCCAGCTGAACTGCATTTCCCCACTAACCTCTCCCAGTATATCAAGCCCTGTTTTTCAGCCAAGCCCTGTCAGATCGTCTTCAAACCCGGACCAGTAACCTGCCTGTCTGCGCTCTGACTCCTGTTTGTGATACCGATCCTTTCTTGACTGCCTCCTTGTTCTACTGCCCCGTCTATCCCGACCTGCCTTCTGGACCTCGACTACTCTCCGATCTTCAGCCCCTCCGGTAACTCGATTCTGCTTTCTGTCTCTCACCACGATATTTGCCCAGCCCTGATCTGTACTTCTGCCTGCCATTCATATTGCTGTTGTGTGTGTGTTCCCCCAGGTCTCCGACCACCAGATGAGCGTGCCCAGACGCTTCACCACCCTCAGCCCGATACGCCGCTCCATCACTGGGGAACACACACACTAAGCACTTGGACTGGACACCCCCGGACATTTGGTGACCCCCGGAGCACAGGTACCCACAGGACCCTGAAAGACCCCAGAGCCCCAAGCACCCCTGGAACCCCTGACACCCCTGGCACTCCTCTTCCCGCCTGAAACCTTCAATAAAGAACTCTGAATTTGAACTTGCGCTCTTGGGTCCTCTTCTGTCCGTGACATTAACTAGGCTCTACGTCCCTGTCAGAAGACATGGTATAGTAGGGATGTATTAACTAGGCTTTACGTCCCTGTCAGAAGACATGGTATAGTAGTGATGTATTAACTAGGCTCTACGTCCCTGTCAGAAGACAGTGTATAGTACTGATGTATTAACTAGGCTCTACGTCCCTGTCAGAAGACAGTGTATAGTAGTGATGCATTAACTAGGCTCTATGTCCCTGTCAGAAGACATGGTATAGTAGTGATGTATTAACTAGGCTCTACGTCCCTGTCAAAAGACAGTGTATTGTAGTGATGTATTAACTAGGATCTACGTCCCTGTCAGAAGACATGGTATAGTAGTGATGTATTAACTAGGCTCTACGTCTATGTCAGAAGACATGGTATAGTAGTAGTGATGTATTAACAAGGCTCTACGTCCCTGTCAGAAGACATGGTATAGAAGTGATGTATTAACTAGGGTCTATGTCCCTGTCAGAAGACATGGTATAGTAGTAGTGATGTATTAACTAGGCTCTGTGTCCCTGTCAGAAGACATGGTATAGTAGTGATGTATTAACTAGGCTCTATGTCACTGTCAGAAGACATGGTATAGTAGTGATGTATTAACTAGGCTCTACGTCCCTGTCAGAAGACATGGTATAGTAGTAGTGATGTATTAACTAGGCTCTACGTCACTGTCAGATAACATGGTATAGTAGTAGTGATGTATTAACTAGGCTCTATGTCCCTGTCAGAAGACATGGTATAGTAGTACTGATGTATTAACTAGGCTCTGTGTCCCTGTCAGAAGACTTGGTATAGTAGTGATGTATTAACTAGGCTCTATGTCCCTGTCAGAAGACATGGTATAGTAGTGATGTATTAACTAGGCTCTATGTCCCTGTCAGAAGACATGGTATAGTAGTGATGTATTAACTAGGCTCTACGTCCCTGTCAGAAGACATGGTATAGTAGTAGTGATGTATTAACTAGGCTCTACGTCACTGTCAGATAACATGGTATATAAGTGATGTATTAAATAGGCTCTATGTCCCTGTCAGAAGACATGGTATAGTAGTAGTGATGTATTAACTAGGCTCTATGTCCCTTTCAGAAGACATGGTATAGTAGTAGTGATGTATTAACTAGGCTCTATGTCCATGTCAGAGGACATGGTATAGTAGTGATGTATTAACTAGGCTTTATGTCCCTGTCAGAAGACATTGTATAGTAGTGATGTATTAACTAGGCTCTACGTCCCTGTCAGAAGACAGTGTATAGTACTGATGTATTAACTAGGCTCTACGTCCCTGTCAGAAGACAGTGTATAGTAGTGATGCATTAACTAGGCTCTATGTCCCTGTCAGAAGACATGGTATAGTAGTGATGTATTAACTAGGCTCTACGTCCCTGTCAAAAGACAGTGTATTGTAGTGATGTATTAACTAGGATCTACGTCCCTGTCAGAAGACATGGTATAGTAGTGATGTATTAACTAGGCTCTACGTCTATGTCAGAAGACATGGTATAGTAGTAGTGATGTATTAACAAGGCTCTACGTCCCTGTCAGAAGACATGGTATAGAAGTGATGTATTAACTAGGGTCTATGTCCCTGTCAGAAGACATGGTATAGTAGTAGTGATGTATTAACTAGGCTCTGTGTCCCTGTCAGAAGACATGGTATAGTAGTGATGTATTAACTAGGCTCTATGTCCCTGTCAGAAGACATGGTATAGTAGTGATGTATTAACTAGGCTCTACGTCCCTGTCAGAAGACATGGTATAGTAGTAGTGATGTATTAACTAGGCTCTACGTCACTGTCAGATAACATGGTATAGTAGTAGTGATGTATTAACTAGGCTCTATGTCCCTGTCAGAAGACATGGTATAGTAGTACTGATGTATTAACTAGGCTC